>NW_015113661.1:89269-109223 GCF_001443285.1 Poecilia latipinna | reverse complement strand
AAAAAAAAAAAAAAAAAATGCGCACATGCAAACGGTCTACACCCCCCGAGCTCTACTTGAAGCGAGATTCTGATCAGTAAGCTGAGCCTGCGAGGGCAAGCGTCTCTGCCGCTGAGCAATGGTGGTCTGCTAACTCAAACTGCAGGTGTTACTAAGCAACTAAAAAGGGGCAGAGAGGAGGCAGAGAATCGGTTTGATGTCACAAGCTGAAATTTCAATCCTGTCTTCTTCAAATGTTGGCTTCGCCCACAGAGAGACAGAAAGATGGGTGCAAATATTTCCCATCATAGTAACTAGGCTGAACTCCACCGATGCTTTCAACTAGACCAGATATAGTAACATTTCATAAAGTATAATTTCATGATGTGTAATTTGTCTTATAATCAAATATTTGACTTCTTACAAGGCAGTTTTCCACACAGATATTCTTTTTAAGTAGTGAAAATATTGCATGGAAATAGCATTTACCAACGGAGAGCTGATCAATGTCCTTTGTCTTGTCCTCTGCTGTAACCTAGAGGGATAATAAGAGAGACAGAAAAAAAAAAGAGGGAGAGAGGCATGAACTGTGGGACGCTGACAGAGTACCACTGCGAGAGATGTGCTTCTACCCTCTAGTTATTCCACGCCAGCTGTGGTGTTGTGCCATTCTCACCCGACACAGAGACACAGTTTAATGTGACAGGGCCTGCTCCGCCCCAACTAAAATCACCACCAGGGAATACCAGCTCTAATTTACTCTGAACGCAAGTGACAGAGGAGGAGTAGTTGTGTTGTGTAGTTTGTTATTCCTTTTAGAGGAGATTCACACAGTGGCTCTGATTTCCCTGCAAGTCTGCCCAATCCTTTAAAGTTATAGCACTAATGAGTCATAATTATGTGCTTGAAATGTTTTCTTGAGCTATTTTTCCTCTCGTTACCCCTTCGTGTCCTCTCAGTCTGCCACCAAATACTCCTGGCTGCTTTTACTTGAAGTGTTTTACTATTAAGAAAGAAAGCGAGGGCATTAATGAAGTTAAGGACAAAAGGACCCAATCTGAATAAAGATTTAGTCAAATACATTCAGAACATCTAGATACAGCTTTTCCCTCACCTTGCAACCACAAACTACAAGGTATTTTGTTGGGATTTTCGGTGACAGACCAACACATGGTCTCTTTCTTTAAAGAAAGACTTCAAAGAGAGACTTTGCCATTTTCCCATAAAGACCAGACTTGTGGCGAACAAAAGTAATAGCTGTCCTGTTGACAACATCTCCCACCAAGCTGTGTATCTCTGCAGGTCCTCCAGAGTTATCGTGAGCCTTTGTCGTCTTCTCTACTTAATCCTGTTTGCCAGAGAGAAGACTTGACTTTTGAATGCAACTGAATGCATTTAATTTCATTTAGGCTATCTGAGCAAAGGGGGCCAAACGCAAAAGCTAGAATACTTCCATTTTCTTGGGGAAAAAAAAAAAAAAATTTAAAACACAAGTATCATTTTCCTTCATATTTTCCTATAACATTAAATGAAAAAATATATTGGACTTTCAGGTTGTGGAACACATTCTAAGGAGCATTTAGATTTCACTTTTACCAATTTATTCTTAATTTACAGTGCCGTAAAATGAGCTTTGCCGTGAGCTTAATTTAAACAAAAAACAAGGCGATTGCTCCAGAAAAATATGCCTTTGATATCAAAGCCAAGTACAAGAAGATGTGCCCATGTCTCACTGATCTAAACCTTCCTCCCTTCATTTCAAGTCTTTGTCAAAAAACATTCCCTTGAGGAACCAATCTGGTGAATGTCCAAGGGTTTACTCAGTTCTGAACAAGAATTATCATTTTGTATTATGTAGCTTCAAAGTATCCCTCGCCAAGACTCTCTGACTCAGAGAGAGGCAGAGAGTGTGTCTGCTGCTGCATGTGAGTCACCACTTATTCAAATAAGTACCCAGAGATTCAGACAGACGGAAAGAGGCATTGTGATCGGGAGGCACACTTGACCTCCTCTCTACCACTGTAAAAGAGCTCTGCTGCAACAGAAATGCCAATATGCAGATGTCTATATATGTTGGCAAAAGTTCATAAAACTTTAAGTCATGCAATGTTTTCTATACCCATCTATGAGACGACTCATCTGTGTGGTGAGATGGGATTTTGAGACTGGATATTCTAAATATTGCCATCAGAGATTACAAGAATACAGCAAGCTGATAAATGACAAAGCTGTAAGTTTGGATGACCATCCGGCAATAAAAGCAGAGAGCTTGTATCATGAGCTAATAGCATAAACCCTACTCCAGCAGAGGGTACTAATGATGTCATGTGATGGCACCTCCCTTTGGTCCTGGAGTCAGCAGCAGAGCTTAATTCAATTGGTCAGGGTTAACAAAAACGGTGGGAGGGGAAAACGCAGCAAGAAACCCTTTTTGCTTGATTCACAGTCTCAGCATGTGACCCACCATGTGCTCGCCATGAAAAGTGTCACACACATGACACATGCAAACTGATCTGAGAAGTCTGCGCACATAAATCTAATTAGCATGCCAACACTGTCCTAACCTATCCGCCCTATAACCGCTCAGAGTTACACAAGAGGGCGATTAATATCAATGCTATTTTTTCCTGCATATGCTGGGGGTGGAGTGTAATAATGAAGCCCCCGAGAGATGTAGAGACTCATGGCTCACCATCTAATTGCAGTCCTTTTTTTCATCAGCATAGTACATGACACCTTCCTGTATGACACCTATGCACCACCACACTGCAGGGGATTCTTTTCTTGCTTTGCACCTATGGACTTATCACTTTCTATCCATTTTTAAGCCCCTTTTCATATCCTGTTCTATTGCCCATTAGTTGCCTCTCTGTGCTCCTTGCCATCCTTGCTTCTGTCTTCGTCTCAGACAGAAGCAAGGATATGTCTCCTGCTTTGAATGCTAGCCTCTGGTATTTCCCTTTCTGAGCTGGTTCTTTCTTTAGTCCAAATGTGCCTCTGGTCAGTGGCGGCCTGACCGGGAGATAACAGAAGTGACTTTGAGACTGGGGGATGGCATCCGTGCTGTCACAAACACACAGGGCTCTACTGATCAGCCTTCAGCTGCATGGATAATGACTCTAAAGAGGTGTAAGGGCACAAGAATGAAACAATGGAAGGTAGTAACAGAAAGCTACAAAATATCACTTCTACTGAAATACAATTTCTCAAAGATCCTAAAATCTGTAGAAGCCATCAGTCCATTTCCCCTAAACAGTTAAGTTCCACATGTTAAATTCATTTATTCTGAATTTATATTAAAAATAGACCTGTGGAGGCATCTTCAGTTCGCCAGTGCTGCTTAGCTCAGCTACTTCAGGATCACGTCTGTCTGCCTCCTCTGACTCAGTAATCACCAACATACTGGGTCTACGGGCACGCTTCCTTGGTGTGCTAACCTTGGTCTCTCTGCCACACACAAACACATTGTCATTACAGTAAATGGAACTGCGGTAGTCATTTTACCAAGAATATAGTTGTGTAGTTGTTGTATACCTAACAATAGAACAAAATTTCTACCTGAAATTAAAGGATAATTAAAAAACGCATAATTTTTATATCTTACAGTTCTGAGCTAGTAATCTTGCAATACCATTTTGCATCAAAGGACAGAGAGAGGAACATGAGTAGCATCATTTTTGGGTTAGAACAACATATGGGGTCAGTTTTCTTGCTTTCTTACCTTAGTGATAAGAAAGGAAAGCAAGAAATAATATAATATTAGCACAATTTAAAAGCCAGTTTTAAAAGAAAATAGCATCTTGCAAAAACAGAAAGAATAATTCAACTTTTTCATATTTTGATCATTTAAAAGAACATACGGTTCTGAGACGCAGGATTCACTCCTTATGTCACTGTGAAAAACAAAAGCCAATATTAAAAGACAATAGTATCTTGCAAAACCAAAACAGAAAGAACAGTTCAACTCGGTTTCATCTTTTGGTCATTGAAAAGAACGTACGGTTCTGGGACAAAGCCTCCAGTGGTTGTGGCACTGCGAAAAACGAAAGTGCTGGTAACCTCAATGAATTTCTCATGTGGTGGCTCAGGTTCCTCTGCAAATGGAGAAAAATTGAAAACTCAAACATGCCATGCCAACATTACTTGGACAGTGTCATAAGGAATGAAAACGACATTATAGCAGACAATACACACCTTTTATGATCTTTATTCGAGGTGTTTTCTTCAGGGCGTAGGTACTGCATTCCTCTATTCTCAAGAAACGGGACAATAATTTCTTTCATGCCACTTTTCCAATCATGGTCAAAATATAGTGAGTTATGAGGAAGGCAAACAAGGTTATAGCAGACAATACATACCCCTTAAGATCTTCATATGAGATGATTCCTTCATGGAGAAGGAACCGCCTTCCCCTATGCTCAAGGAAACAGGACAAAATTTTTCTTTCATACCACAAGAAATTAAAATAATTAAACAGTAAAAAGGTACCATAAATTGCTGAGGCATTCAAATCCCTTTGCTATTAATGTCACGGTATAATGTGTGTGTCTTTTCATGCAAATTCTTGCTGACAATGCTGCAAACCAACCACACAATCTATCAATCAGTCGAATCTATCCAGCTAGCCAACACACTGTGGCATTGCCTGCACCTTGTTTGTTTGATATACTCCCATGCATCCTCTTCCAATTTTCCTTTCACCATGCTTTTATTCCAAACACAATTCAATGTCTCTTTTTCTTACTTTGAGGCTCAGATGTGACTACTATCTTCTTGCGCAGACGGATGAGTTTCCATCGGGACACCATCTTAGCTTTGGGAGGAGGTATCAGCGAACATGAACGGGTTTTGGTCAACAGGACAACATGGCTGTGCAGCATCGACAAACCATAAAACCGTAAAAGCTCTGAGGAAGTTGCCTGTATGACCACAAATGTCAGACGCAGAGAAATAAAAACATCTTCAGCAAAAGTTATAAATACTTGTTTAAAACAGTAAAGTTAAAATTATCTGCTGCTGACAGATTGTGACCACATGAAACCTGAAGTAGCCAGCAAGAACAGAAGAACACTAGAAACATAAATACCGTTTGAACGAGCCCAAAAGAATCTTGTTGAGAAGGGTAGAAGCTGGCACATACTGCAACTTTTGGAGGACCTGAAAAATACCAACAACAATGGTTGAAAGGAAAATCAAACCTAAGGTTAATGCTTTTACAAAACAGGCTGCACCTCCAAAATGTTAAGGTTCTACCATTTTAATTCTTAAATATTTATTTTGCATCCCTAATATAGCAGTGAACATCAATAACTTACAGGGAAAGACTGCATAAAAGTGGCAGAAGCAATGTAGCAAATGAAAGAGAAAAAGTATGTAACAATGGGGCCCAGAAATGACCCTTGTGAAACCCCGTTGGTTAGAGGAGCAGAGATCAAGGAGAACTTGCCTGTCTATAAGAATTTCCTATATCATATATAAGAAAATAACCAGTCCAATGCAGAGCCAGAAATACTAGCCAGAACTTTAAGCCTATTTAACAAAGTCAATGGTTAGCAGTATCGAAGGAGACATTAAGATCAAGTAGAATCAACACAGAACATTTCCTTTCATCAGCAGCCATTAACAAATCAGGAATGCAAACTTTTACTAAATTGGTCTTAGTAGAATGCTGATTTAGTAGATCTGTAACCAACACAAAAGAGAGATGAAATGGAGGTGTGCATTTTCAACTTGCCCTCTTTACAATGTTATCTGTAATAACATATAGTGAGCTTATCAGTGTGCATATTATCTCATAAAAACAGGACCATACAATAAAATATCCAAAGCTTGAGAGATATAATGTCCACAAATAGAAAGAGTGTGTCACAATAGCAATCCATCCCAGAAATAGCCATAATCCAATTTGACAGGCTGGGTAAAGAGAGGATTCATTAGAGAAGCAGGAGTGGAAATTGGCTAATGGCCAAATCTCAGGTAAATTTATGAAGTAGCAGGTATTGGGTAATTCGATCAACCTACAAAAAAGGGCGAGTCTAAACCGCAAAAATCTGTTAAATTTCTACAAAAAAAAATAAAAATAAAAAATACTTTGAAAAAAGGGCTGCACTGCACTGCACTTGGTAGCAGCAAGATGGTCCTAGGTATGAGTCCTGGCCTGGGGTCTATATGCATGGAGTATGCATGTTTTGCATGTGTCTGCAAACTACTTCTCTCTAAGTACCGGTAGTTTGACTTCCTCCAAAATTTCCAAAATATGACTATTAGGTTAATTGGTCTCTCTAAATTGTCCAGGAGTGAGTCTGCACAGGCATGGTTGTTTGTCCTAAGTTATTCTGTGATGGACAAAAACTGTCCAGGATGTACAAGGTCCCTCGGCCAATGATTACTGGACATAGGCAGTAGCACCCATGGGGCTGCAAAGATAATGATTGTACGGATGGATGGATGAACAGGGAAAACTATTTGGGAAAAACAAAGACTGAATGTGGAGGGGATTAAAAACACATTAAATAGGGCCCTAAAGAATATTTTTTGTAACCAATACAAATACCATAAAGACATAAGTTTGAAACTAATAGTTGCTGGTGAAATTTTGAATGGCTTCAAATTTCTATTACCCATTGTTGCTGGTGAAAGAAATGTATTTCCAGCAGTGTGAAGAGGTAGATAAGTGGCCAATGGTAGAGCTGCAGGAGCAACAGAGATCCACCACTTTGGCAGAGTCTGCTAACATGGTAGCTGTTATTTATGCACTCCCCAAGCCTGGCCTTTAGGGAAGAGTGACAAGAAGACATTCATTGCTCAAAGAAATCCCTCAGAAGCACTGCTTAAAATGTGCCACAAGCCATGTATCTGACAAAGAAAATATATGGAAGGAGGTCCAATTTTAGGTGTAAGTAGCTTTACTTTGGTAAGGGTATTTACATTTTAGAGGGCTTGGGAAAGGAATATATGGGAGGCTATTGTAAAAACAAAAAAGAACCAGTAGGTAAAAAAGAGAAAGGTTTAAAATAGTTGGTAGCTGAAAACTACTTGGTGTCATACAACCAACAAAAAATAATTAAAAAAAAGTTTTTGTCAGTCTTCATCCAAATGAATCTATATATGCATTGAACAGTTCCACTTTATCATAAAATGGTCTTTTCAAATTATCTCCAGATTCATCTACAAGTTCATCTCTGAGGATGTTTCATTCTTACCTGGATCGGAGACGCAACTAAAGACGGAGTGTCTTCTGGATTTATCTACATAGTTGCAAAAGAAGATAACACCAAGAAACGAGACATCTTGTTTCTTGGTGCATCTGGCCATACTGCATATGGCCAGATGTTAGATGATTGGTTGACTAATTTAAAACCAGATGCAATTTAGAAATATGATGTAGGCATTAATCTGTTGATAAATGTGTATCTAATTATGCAACAATCTGGACCTGTGCTTTTTTCTGACTCCTGAACCAGACTCTTGTTGTCATGGTCTGAGGTCCCTGGATCCTCACTGTCAGACATCGACATTCCAAAAAACATATCATCGTGTGTAAATTTAGGAATGTTGTCTAGAAGGAAATCCCATATTCTTTCCGAGTGCTTCGGCCTAAGAGGGTGTAAAGGAGAGCAAAATTAGTTTAAGACAATATGACTCATTGTTAAAAAAAAAAGAGGCATTAATAGTAAAATTACAAATGTTTTATGTGTTTTTTTTATCTAGAATGTAGTTAGTGTTTTGGGTGTAACATCTTAAGCTGCAAAGAACTGTTTATAACAAACATCCAGCAGATTGGTAAAAATCTCACACTATAGGACTGATTACTGGCATCCAGCCAGTGAGGGAGTGGATAAAGGTGAAATCGCTCATCTCGCCACCAACCCGGAAAACTGGTCTGAGAAAAAGAAAAAAAAAAATCAAAACTGGTTAAAAATATGCCAACTGTAGTATGTAAAATGCTCAATTACGTTGGAAAACACAGTAACTTACATTGTGGAGGCTATTTTAATTAGAGCTTTAGCCAACAGCATTGGCCAAATCTCTGACTGACAAGTGGAGGCAGGGAGAAGCAGATTGTTCTCCTCATCAAACGGCATGTTATCATCCACGGTCATCTTTCTCCAGGAACCCTGAGGGTGAAAAGGGAGGACAGAAGAAACTGAATGAGCTGCGCGTCTTTCAGATAGACTGGAAGAAATATGCTGTATTAGTCACCCAGTTTTTTGTTTTTGTTTTGTTTTTATTTATGTCAACATTAAGACCGATATATCAGTCTTACATTAACGGATTTCTGATTTTCTTTGCGGTCAGATTTTAATTTTTAGTAAACTGAAAAAAGTACAAAAAAAATTAGATGTTGGAAACTGATGGGTTTTACAGATCAAAAATAAATAGGAGGAGTTTTTAGTTTTGATGCACTTTATGAGCAGAGAACAATCCTCTTTGTATTTTAACCAACCAATCACTTATCAAAGACCATCATAGGAATGTTGGTGCTGTCTGACATTTGGCCATTAGATTAAAGCTATTCAGAACATAAACCATTCTTGAAAATAATAATTTCCATGAATCTGCATTTTTGTTACAAGTCAGTTCTGTTGTTCCAAGGCAGCACGTGGCTTAGCTCCTTCGACCAAAAATCATTTTTGGATAAAAGCTATGCTTATAGATAAAATGGTGCTCGTTTTCGCAGTATCCCCTCTCTAATGGACTATGTTTGCGTAGTCTTTTTACATCATTATAAAAATTATTTGCTTTATTTATTTTCATTTTTATATTTATTTTAAAAGCCACCAAAAGTGTTCAGTTGAAAGTATTTTTACAAAAAAATGATCTTGCTGTTGAATTTCAGTGTTTCATCATTGTAAACACCCAAAAGCGATAAAACTGTAATTATTTGATTTTACCACATAACATTGTAAATACTATGCTGAGCATTTATTTAAAAAAAAAAAAAAACTAACCTGGCTCTTTAAAATAATGTTAGCTCATTAGTTAAAATTAAAAAATGTACAACCCTGTCCCTTGTTTGAATAATGGCATATAGAGCCACTTGCCGTACGAGACTAGATGTTTCACAGATAATGTTAAAAAAAAAACAAAAAAAAACAGTGCCAGCAATGAGGTAAGTGAGTAGGTAATATGGGTATCTCTAGTAATAATGCCGAGTTACATTTATTGCATGCCAACTTCGGGCTTCATGCTTTTCTCCATTCTACCTTTTAGCAATTACTGCCATTAGATTTAGAGTAATAGCTTGTGAAACTATAAGTCTGTCTGCTAACTATGAAGAAAATAAGCAGTCAGGTGACATGTCTGATTGCTCACAACCATATCTTTTAGTTATCAGAACAGTGTGAACAAGCACTGCAAACCAGTATAGAAAAGAGGCAGGGAAGGGTGGAACACTTAGTTTCTCACTTGTTCTTTTTAGGTCCAGGAATATATTTTCCCCACAAATGAGGATCAGGATGTGGTCATGTGATGAGGTGAAGTATAGTGCAAGACTGTGAGTATAGGTAGAGACTTTTAAAAAAAACAAACAAAAAAAACATAGTAATCGAGTTCAAACTGAGGGCAAAAATGTAAATAAGTTATTTGCACATTGCAGAAACCTGAACAAATAAAGGAGCTAAGCAGTCTTAGAGGAAAAATGTGACAAGGAAACAGGAAAGGAGGGTAGTGGGGGCTGGGTGCCTAATAGCATCTCAACAACCATCTGTTGGGATGATATGGTTGGCAATGGAAGTGATGCCTACAACTGTGTTATGCTTGTTTGTCAAAGCAAGAATCAGCAATGTAATAAATCCTTTTCCCAGTTGACCTAAACTGTCGTGGAGAAAAGAATTGAAAAAACAAAACAAAACATCACTTTAGAGGTATGTAAGATGCACACAAACTCAAAGTGTAGTTTCAAGCTGTACCCAAGAGAAAGATTTTTAATTTTGACCCGCTTTACAGAGAAAAAATAAATAAATCTTAAAACTTGCATACAAAATAATATAGCTGCTACCAAAAATGTAACTATCGAACTTGAGTCTTGAGAAACCTCAGACTCGTGTTAAGCCTCATCTATTCAACATACATGTTTTGGTACAGCAGTGAGACCGATTGATTTTAGCTCAGAGAACAAGATTCTTTTATCCCTCCCTCCCTACCTCTATTTCGGTTCATTCACATTTTCATTGGCTAAATCTGATATAATCTCCTGCATAAAGAAATGAAACACTGTGCATGCATGATTACAAAACTACTGTGACTTCAGGGATGTCTTTATGAATGCATTTTTTTTCCCCCCGACAGGCTTACCATCCAGTAAAGTCTGATCACATATTTCCCATAGCTGTTATAAAGTGGCACATGACCTTTCACCACGTCACACATTGAGTAGATGTGCTCCCAAGGTCTCCAGTTGTCTTGTTGGAAGGTTGAGTCTGTACAAAGCATCCAAACAATATGGATCTCACTGATGATCCACCTCATCAGCTTTACAGAAGGCAGGACAGACACAGCAGAGAAGACAGGCAAAAATCACTGTGAGTGTAAGTGCTGCATGGTCAATGCAGAAGTTAACATCAAGACGCAGAACATGTTAAAAACTAACCTCACAACCAAACAAATGATTGTTGGGGGAGACCAGGTCAAAGTCCATTTTGTTTTCAACCACAGTGACATCCTAAAAACGACAGAGACACTGACTTGACTTTAAGATAATTGACTATTCAACACATCTATGATTTAAATGCATACAAATGAAAACATATTTACATACACAGTATAAAAAAACCCCATACATAACCTTAGTTTTTTTTGTAGCAATATAACACTACACTCTTTCCTCCCCAGTCTTCTTGACAGAAAATGCGTCAAGTTTGTGAGCCACTTTGCTAGCACAGCTTTTTAGGTCTGTCCACAATCCTTCACAAATTTGCACTCGAGCTTTAGTTTCATAATGGGACAGGATGAGGTTAAGGTCTCTGTACATTCGCAAACTAGAATCTGGCTTTTTAAATTGCTTTTTTGGGAGGGGAAAAAAAAAGGCTTCTTCCTCTCCGACTGTATAGCATTTGTTTCACCGTGGATAATGACATTCTTGTCAGCCTCAGCCAGAGTCTTCGCAAAGATGTTGCTTCATGTCTGATGGATACACAAATCTTACACCAAATGTATGCATCCACACATTTTGGTGCAAAATTGTGCACCAAAATTTGTGGTGCACGTACAGTTCCGTCGTTTTGAACCGTATGATAACTGGACATTTCCATGGTGTTTTATTTGCAAATATTGCCTGAACAGATTATCATGGTTCATTCAGGCATCAGAAATTTGTGCCAAACAATGAACTAGACTCGAGAAGGTCCACATTGACATTTCTAACCGTCTTGTCACGTTTATTTTAAATGTTCTTATGACATAAAAGAAAGCAGTGAGTTTGAGTTTGTGCCTTAAAAACACATCCACGAGTGTGCCTCAACTTAACTTATATGTTGTGTGTTAAGCAGTTATTTAATCAGAAGCTTAGAAAGTCATTATAATATGGACTTTCTTAAATAGTTTGGGTGTAGGTAAAGTACAGAACTTCAAGAAAGTGATCAAAAACACTCATTATTCTGATAATAATCAAATAAAAATACCTTTGGTAAACCTAACTGACATAATAGAGAAAACATTAAGACTAAATTAATGTCAAACAGTGAAAATAAATGGTTGTGTGCATTTTATACAGTAGCTTGTACAATTTTAACTGAATATAAACACATAATTTATGTAGTAATCTGTCAAAAGCCAATATAACATGCAATTCAAAGTCCTTATATTTAAATATATGTGTGTTTAAATTGAAACACATCCTGCATCAAATGTCAGAAACACAGGTTTGCTGCTAAAGAAGGAAGTTTTTGTTGCTCAAACTGAAGCAACTTTTTTCAAGGACATCAAATCTTTCCTTTCATAATGCGCATCTTCAGCAAGACAAGACAGCTTTTTCAGAAGAGTGTCTGCTTCCTTCTGTATGGCTGATTGCTTCCTTGATTAGCCTCTGCTCCTTTTGTATGAAACCATTGAAGTTGTTTTGACTTCTTGCGTGAAAAGGCAGCATGTGACTTGGCAAAGACTGATTCAAAAATAACAGGAAGCTTCCAGTTAGTAAGTGGTCCATACACCAATGTGAAAAGTAAAGTGATGCAATTACACTTAATTGGAGAAGGTTAGAGAAGATATCTGTGTATGCTTTTCACATTGTGACGCAAGGAGAAATTTGCTTTAGGGATTTATTGCCGAGTAATTTACCCTAGGTATTCAATTGGCAGATAAATACTTTACAAGTAGCTAAATCTGGATAAATGGAAAAGGCAAAAGGAAATCATTGCCTTGTAAATAAATTTGTGCGTCTTGAACTTTTTCGCCTACCGTCATGTTTGAGTCACAGACTTCAAAGCATATTATCAGGATTCTATGAAATGGACCCACACAAAATGGTGGACACCAGTGAAGTGGAAGGTAAATCTGGGTATTCTTTTCTCACATCGTGATAAAAAGAAAAAGTAGAAACTGTGGTATTTATTTGTTTTTGTTTTTTTTACGCTTATTTTCTCCGTTAACCTTAAAGGGAAACAAGACCAGTAGCCTCTGGATGATCTGGAGAGATATAATGCTCAGGTGTGTAAATCTGGGACACTTGGTTATGAACTCAACAAATTTTTCCTTTATGAAAGAATGATGAGAATAAATCTATTGATGGGGGGGGGGAAATCTGGTTTCAGCTTTAACAAAATATGTAGAGGATACAAGAAACATGCAAGAGAAGGTAGTCAGATTAGTCTCCCACCATGTCTAATAGCAACCTGGCACATGAGTATGAACACATGAAGTCCCACAATAAAACATGGTGGTGATGGCATTATGTTGGAGAGAACGGTTTTCTTCCACAGGGACAGACAAGGTGGTTATAGTAAATATAAGCCTATATAGAGCTAAATGCCGTTTAATCATAGACGAATAACTGCTGCAGGCTGCAAAAACACTAGCGACGGGGGCGGAGGTTTCGATTTCCAGTAGAACAACAATAATATTACCAAAATTATAATGGAATAGTTTATTTCAAAGCATGAGAGGCCCAGTCAAAACCTAGACCAAACTCTGATTGAGAACTTTGGAAAAAACTTGGAGACACTTTCAATCTGATTGGTCCAACCTTGAGCCATTTTCCATTGAAAACAATATCTGCATTTCAATTTCTAGATGAGCATAACTAACAATGAGACTGCAATTGCAGTAAGAGGCGACTCTCAAAAGCTATGACAGAATACAAACGCATACCACAGTTTTCACCTGTTCATTTCAATTGTTTCACGTTTGTTTTAACTTCCACTTTACAATCAGGCACTACTTTATTTTCATCTATCACATGAAATCTTTTTAAATGCATAAAATTTTAAGTTTGTAATGTAACAAATTGCATAAAGGTTCAATGGGATAAGAATACCGTTTTGAGGTACTGTATCAGTGCTCAAAACTGATACAGAATTAATGTTAGTTGCAATCTGACACAAGATCCAAAATAAATTATCTTTTAAGGATAAAAGAGGTTAAAATTATTACAAACAATTTACTTAACATGATTTTTTTTTTCTTATTGCTATAACTTGGTTACCCATTTAGCGGGACAGACTGCACTGTTGGACGACATTTATAGTCCAATAGGAGTCAACATATTTAATAAATGACCAAAGTTAATATAGCTTCACTACAGAAGTATTAGACCATTATATTAGCAGGTATCTCCAACTAAAACTAACTGAAATTAAAGGTTTATGTTTTAATTCCAAACAACATAATTCTGAAAGGGATGGGATAGTTACCTTATCAACAATAAACTCAGTTGGACGTTTCCATGTGTGCACCTTCAGGGATGGAGGCAGAAACAACTTTCCTTCTGGATCTTCGAAGAATGACTGAAAAGGCAACTTGATTTTCAAATATGCATACATGCACATTTTAATCATTTTTGTTTGAACGTGGTGATGAAGTTTAACTATCCCCCGTCTGTGGATTAGATGAATCTTTCATGAAAATTTTCAGCGCTTTCCAGAATTAACGTTCTACGAAATACAACGTTCCACAATGAATAGGATATTTAGTGCAGAGGCTTTAAATGATAGATCTGTAACAACACAGACTGTAAGGACAAAGGGAGCAAAGAAAAGACATAACAGGAAAGAAAGGGAGGAATCAAAGAAAGAGAAAAGTGTGGGAGAAAGGACGAAGGAAAAAGAGGGAAGCTGAAAAGGAAGTAAGGAAGGATAACAACAAAGCGTTTTAGATGATGATACGGAATAAAATCCGGAAACATCCTTTTGTCCATGCTCTTTAGATCTTTTCCAGACGTAGACCTGGAAAATACTGAAATCAATTTTCTCACTGTAGGAGCCCCCGCCCCCCTCCCATATTTACAGAATTACTCTTGCTCTTGATTGACTTTCTGCCTTCTCCTTTAGATACGTCCCATTTCTCCTTGCTGACTTCGGCATCGCTCCACTCGGGCCAGATGTAAAGTTTGGATTTTTCGAGGCTCTCAGAGGAGTTGGGTGTCCTAAAACACCGAGACATTCGATTCACCTTTGTGCACTTTTCTCTGTTAGCAAACGGCAAGGCAGCAACGCAGCTGTATTTAATGACTCACTCATACTGCCGGTCAGATGCAGACGTTTTGCTGGCGGCGTGATCCCTTTTCTTTACCTGTGCTGGTTTGGACATTGTGTTTATGTTAAAAAAAAAAGAAAAGAAAAGTAAAGTAACACGAAGCGCCTTAATTATATTCGTTTCATAAGCGTTTCTTTCTGCCTGTCGAAGTTTGACAGTTGCTACGCAACCGAGCTTAAAGGTGGGCGGGATCTAGAGCAGGGGCATTTCCTGCTCTTTCTTATTTTGGCAGTGTGTGCTCAAACTTTTCTGCCAATCGCCAGTAAAACGTTAAGAAGAAGGAGTTATATATCTGCCGATATAAAATCAATTTAGAGTAAATGATCATATTTCCAAAACATACGTCGAAGTTGTTTTGTCGTAACATCTGTCATCAGAGCCCTGCAACAAGCATTAAACCACAACGTGACAACAAAGATCTGATAAAATGTTTATTCTATTTTGGTTTTGCATATTTAAAGTATTTTCGCCTGTAAACATGTTTAAAACAATATTTACATTTAATCAACACTTCAACAGACTGCCATATACAAAAGCCTGGAGACCTCTGTCAGAGTCTGGTTTTGCTGCACAGTCAGTTATGCAACATTTGACACAAAACATTTTAAAAGTACAGGAATTTACACAGACACATCAGCAGAAACAAAGCTAAGCAAAGGTCTGCAATTGCTTCTGTAGTCATGCAGTACCATCAATATAGCTCTGTTCTTTTTTTTTTTTTTTAGTGAAATACTGCAGTGTAATTTTGATTGTACTATGTGAAGCATAAAAATTGTTACCCATGCCGTTGTTAAAATAATAACAATGTTATGCCACAATGCTTAATTAGAGATAAGTGGACTAATACAATACAGCTTGACAGCAAAAAAAGCCAAATAGCAATTTTCAAATTTTTCAGAACGACTGGCTAACAGTAGTCTAATAATGAAAAAAGTAGGCAAAATTCACTCTGTGTGCAATATAATGCAATGTCCATCTACAGGCACTGAAGAAAAGCTTCAGCATCTTTATTTTTTTTCTTTTTGTTCTTTTTGTTTCACAGAAAACTGAGAGGTGAGAAAATAAAACAGACATGGAGTGATATTGATTAAGAATACACTAAAGTGACAATCACAAGGTCAAAAATTGCTTCCAAGCGTGCGCTCCTCAACTTTCTGCAGTGAATGTACCACACCCCACAACCTGTTTCTTGTGTGATATTAGTCCAAGGCTTAAAAGGTTGTCAGGGCAACAGTTTGAAAATCAGCTGTACATACTGTAAGCATTTTTTAAGGAAAAAAAAAAAAAAAAAAAAAAAAAATCCCCCAAATGCAAAGTAAACGCAGTAGAAAACCTTTGAGGCAAGATCAAAAATAAGAGTGAGTAATGAGAATCTTGGATGCACAGGTCAAATTGGCATCAATGTAAGAAGTTCCTGAAGCTTTGAAGAGACAAAAAAGAAAAAAAAAAATCATATTTGTCTCCAAGGTTGCATCAGGGAGCTGGAGCCACAGGCTGGGTGAACTCACTGGACCCCACCAGAGGGAGGCGGATGGTTAATGTGAGTGGATTGAGTGTTAGCAGCAGCCTGACTTGCTCTCAGCAGCTACAGTCTCCTGGTCCAGTTTGATCCGGTCTCCGTTGCTCTCCTCATACGGCAAACCTTTATCGTTCGCCAGGATGTTCTCTACCAAGAAACGAGCCGCCTCGTCTACGTTGATGTTGTCCTAATAACGCAAGAAAATAGTTCAGTAAGATGGAGATACGACAACATGATGTTAAATGACACGCACTACTAAAAGAAATGACAGATATGAGGTTCAGTAATTTCAAAACAGATTTACGCAAGTCATGGGAACATTTGTTTGCAATTACAATTTCAATTTGGACAAAAGCTTTAAATGACGAACGGACATTGACTGCCAATGCAAAATATACCAAAAAATAAAGTTTTGTTCTTTCCAACTGAAATCTTGGTTCTGTTTTGCTTTTAGACTGTACATTGGAACAATTCACACTGCCGTCTATTTTTTTGTTTTTTTTCCAGCCAACAGAGAGAGTTTTCAAGTATTTTAATTACTTGAAAACTAGAAATACACCACCTTTTTAACTGTGGTAAGCTTCCTGGTCATTTCTCCTGTCCACTATTTTGTATTTGGGTTGGTTGTGTCTTGACCTGGTTTTCTATTGCTTTTTTGCCTGTGCAACCAATGGGTAAGTGGTTTCCGTGGCTGCTGAGAACAAAAGGATTATTTGATGTGCTTTTTGTAGGACAGCAATAAATTGGGACAAAATGGCACCGATGTATAGAGAAGTTTGTTTTTGGAATCAAAATGGAAAGTAGGTGGGGGGGAAAAAAATCAACTCGTGGGTCGAAAATGGGTGTTGAAGATGGAAAATGAGTGAATTGACCTGGAGCAATCAGATGCTAGTTTAAGCTGTCAGAATATTATATCAAGCAGATGGCTGTTTTAATTGTTTAAAACTGCTGACAATGGTTTTTTTTTTTCTTTTGCAGTTGTTTATGTTCACTATGTTCATGCCTGGCCTGTGCTGCAATTAAAAGGCAACATCTAAGTGGATCATCTAAAGGATCATTTTACATCTGTTCTCATTAAAGTCTTGCAAAACTGATGACATGCCAAAAATAACTGTACAGTGAGAGATAATTATTTTTCAAAAGTAATTGCTGAATACAATGAAATGCTATTTGCATTTTAGTAAAACTGAAATTAGTCTTCAGTGTTTCTTGGATTTCTTTTGGATCAAAAATAACATTATTTTTGTACTTTTTTATGTTGATTAACTTCTATTATTTTCTAAAATAAATAAATAAATAAATAAATAAATAAATAAATAAATAAAAATAAAAATAAATAAATCCCTAACTTTTCCAGTAACAAGGCCATACATTTCAGACCCATATTTCAAAAATCCTCCAAAAACATTGATTTACTTCACCAAGACAATGTTATTTTATTGCTTATGTCCTTGAGAACACATTGTTCTGTGAACATTTGGCTCCCATTAAGAGAACTCCCATTCCAGGTTTTTGTGGGTGGGGTTGTACACTAACGTGACCAGCGCTTTACTGCACTGACAGAAAGGAAACTGCTCTGCAGTCGTCACACACCCACACACTTCACATGACACAGCTCCAGGGGCAAAAGTTTATTTTTTTTCATAATTAGATCAACAGAGTCAACTCATTCCAAACACATCAACACATCTCTTAACAGGGAAACAATAGCCAGCTATTATTCAAAATGTAAGGAGGCCTCTTTCTTGGAGTGTTTCCTGTTTAATAACTTCAGATGTTTTCCTAGAAAGACTCATAATGCCAGTGAGTAAAAGGCAACAGTAAGAGGAATTATGACAGGAAATATGGATGAAGTTTTCCTACTCTCTTTTAGTTTTAATTGTGAAATGTACTTCTCTGTTGTTCAAAACACCCCTTAGTAGTGATAATATAAAAAATAATTTAAACAAACAATACCTCCCCCCAAAGATATAACAAAAGTAATGTGTTAAAGTACTACCCCTTGAAGTACCTAT
Source organism: Poecilia latipinna (assembly GCF_001443285.1). Classification (NCBI taxonomy): domain Eukaryota; kingdom Metazoa; phylum Chordata; class Actinopteri; order Cyprinodontiformes; family Poeciliidae; genus Poecilia; species Poecilia latipinna. The sequence goes on along the minus strand of NW_015113661.1, from coordinate 91,022 downwards.
GAGTTGTGCACAAAGAGAATGTTTTGCCTATTTCCAAATAGCTCAAGCTCTGAAAGACTGAATAGAGAACATCAGTGAAGTCTTGCCACAGATTATGGGTGTAGGTCTGGACTTTGACTGAGCCCTTCTAAAAGATGACCATGTTTTGAATTAAACTGTTCCATTGCACCTCACTGTATGTTGACAGCTTTTGCCCTGCTGTGAGGTGAATCTCCATCTCAGTCTCTTTAGGACATTCTAACAAGTTTTCTTTCTTTCTTTTCAGGTCTTAGAAAAAAAAAATCACTCATGCTTGATTGTTAAGAGTGGAACAAGGCAAAGACTTGTTGATTCTCAGACATCGTTGGCCTGTGATTCGAGTTTCTGGCAAAGTACCAGCTGACAGTCATGTGCTTTTAGTCAGGATTCCTATCTGGTGACAATCAAAAAGCTCTAAATGCTGAACTGCTACATCCCCCATGCAAGAAAACCCTCTGTTTTGCTTTTATGTTATGCACAGTTATAAACAGAAACTATGGAAGCAAGAGATTCAGTTAGCCAGATTCTACTTTACAAAGACAGTTATTTGTGACGCCAGCAGAAGGGGGAAAAAAGTACGAAATTTCCTTTGCCAATCTCAAACCAAGCCATGTGATACCATATTAAATCTTTTTTTTCTTTTTTTTTCTTTTTTTTCTTTTCTTTTGCTGTGGTCTGTGTTTACCAGACCGGTCTAAACACTTTTAACCAATGTGGTTGCTTGTTTCAGGCACTAGCTGTTGAAAAGTTCATAGCCAAAAAAGAGTTCAACATTTTGTAATTTCACAATAACCACAGGAGCAGAAGAGGCCAGGCTTCTCCACAGGATAACTTTGGAGGATTTCCTGTCAGTCAGTGGCAGTAAGGAAACCATTCAGGAAGACAGCAACACATCCGGTGACAACTTTTGTCTCTTCTTGGGTCATGTAAAAAGCTCACATGATGAAGCTGTAATCCCTCTTCAGCAACAATCACATCATGTCATGATATTAAAACAAATCCAACACTGGGAATCTAATGCTGCTGCAGAATGATTCACTATGAAGAAACACAATGACTCAACTAAAATAAAGAGATACTGAATGTGAGATGAAAAGAACACATCAAAGGTTGAACACAAAGTCACCACATTGATTAGCAAAAATCGCAGTTTTACATTTTGTAACATTAAAACCAAGAACCTTGATAGATCCTACTGTAATTTAAAGTGCAATTAGATCTTCACATTTTTGTTCATAATTCACTGCAGAAGGAATATTTTAAAAAGCATTAAGTAGAATGCATAGACAGATTTTACCTCCTTTATGGCACCGATGAAGTTGCAGTTTGGCAACAATTGAAAAATTGTGTATTTTGCATCACACAGAGTAAACTATATACTATATGGAGGCTCGTTTCCCCAAATTTGCTGTGAAGTTTATTAAGCTGCTGATTTTTATATTAAACCAGTGTTACAAATTAAATTGTTTTAGATCACAAGATCAGACTGCATTTAATAATAAACAGTTGGGTGAATGTAGCTCTAATGCAAAGTGTCTGAGTTGGTAGCATGACTAGAAAAGCACTATGTAAATTTATTTACTAGGTTTCTTCTGGAAAGGTTGCTGATGCAGAACAAATTTGGCCGATGGGCAACTCCTGGGGAAATTCACCACAACTCTGTGTTTTCTCAACTTGTGGATAAACTAACTTTTGCAGTTTGTTGGTTTTGTCACCATTCACAGACTGATAGATG
>NW_015113661.1:81458-85606 GCF_001443285.1 Poecilia latipinna | reverse complement strand
ATTAAAGTCAGTTTGTGGATCTGAAAAATGTTAAGTGTGACAGCAACAACAAAAAAAGCAAAAGCAGAAGAAACCTGTAAAGTGACAAGTACTTTTTCCAAGGCACCACATGTGGGTTATTGCTTGTTTCTCACCTTAGCTGATGTCTCAAACCAGCCCAGAAAGCCTGTCTCTTTGCAGAAATTGTCCATTAGTGTTGAATTGTTGACGCTGTCTTTCTTCTGGTCACATTTATTGGCGAGGAGCACTGCGGGGATGGGGTTGCCATTAGCCAGCTTCACTTTGCTGTCCAGGTCGTGCTTCCATTTAGACACGGCTTCAAACGTGGCGCCCCTCGTCACGTCAAACACAACAAATGCCCCGACGGCTTCCTTGTAGTACACCCGCGTCATGTTTCCGAATCGCTCCTGCCCTGGAGGGATGGAAAGAAAGAGTGAAATATTTATCTGTGGCTACAATCTTGGAAGAGTGCCATAGGTTTAGAAAAATACGAGATTTTAAACATTGCTGTTAACAGAGCTGTTATAGGACTTCCTCTCCCTTTAAATTCAAAGAACCACCACTTCCAACTCAACATTTATATTCATGCTGCATTGGCGTGAAAATGGCTGCAAACAGTTGCAAAACTGTGCAATGGTGTTTTTTTTTTTTTTTTTTTTTTTTTGTAATAAGGCAGTGCCTGTTAATTGTTATTTAATAATTGGGAGGTTTTTGAAATGGCTCATTTTCCAGACATCAAGAGACATGAACATATCCCCAAAGAAATGGCAGAAGGTTTTTTTATAACTCTTGGACAGTTTCTAGAAGCAGCACAGAGGTGATTAGATTGAGTCCATGCATACAGGGGTCTCCAAAGATTTGTGGCATGTGACAGATTTAGTACATAACTTTTTGCTCTATTGCTCCCATTAAAGAACAAAGACTCTACAGTTAGCGTATTGAGGAAAAGACAGCCGGTATATCTTTGTCACAAAAATAGGAAATGGGTTTAGAAAGCAATTGAGGAAGTGCAAGCAAAGCTCCTCCTAGCACACTTTCACTTTGCAACATAGGTGCCTTCCCAAGCTCGCAGAAAACCGGAGAGGTGTGTTGCAGTGCAGGTTTGCGAGAGAGAGCGAATCCACTGTGGGGCCCACAGGCCTGGCGGTAATTGCTCATAATTGAGAGTCTAATTTTAGCTGATATAACCCCAGGTGAATTCACCAGAGACACGACACAGTGGGATAAAGAGCCGATGGACTGAAAAAAAGGCTTTTATTTCCAGGCCTTGTACAGACCGTGCGTCCAGAACTGAGCGGGCCAGGGCTGAATAAAGACAAAAATAAAGGGCCTCGTCATTCTCTGTGAACCTCTGCTCTTGTTAATGGGCTTGCTGAGTAAAATACAACAATTATGCCAGAATAGGTTGACATTTTCGCACAGCATCATCACTGTTGGTTGGTGGGCCGGGGGAGGAGAACCCTGAGGAACATCACAATTCAGCACACTAACTTTAGGCAGCAGGCATAGCAAGTACAACAAGGATATACAGCCACATTCAAAAGTTTCAAATCTTATTAACATTTTGCCACCTTAACACCACAAGTGGTGAATGCATTTATATGAGTCTCCCTCTATTCCATCTTTGAGGATGGGATTCGACCAGAGCCATTTTTTTTTTTTTTTTTTTGCTAAGTGAGGTGAGATTGGAAGTGTCTTTCATAGGCAATTTTCAAGCCTTACCACAGATTATTTGGCTTCATTAACCTTCTCATCTTCTCTGAAAAGCTTCACCGTGGTTCCAGAAAACATCCCCATGCCACAATACAGCCACCACCATGTTTGACAGGGGACAAGGTATATGTTTTTCACATTTGACATCAAAAAAGTTACATTTTAGTCTCATCCTTGTTTCACGTGTTTGCTGTGTCTCCTCCATGACATGTAGTAAACCCTAAACAGACTTTCTTTCAGCAATGTCTTTCTTTCAAGTACTCTTCCAGGATGTGGAATGCAAACTGATAGTTAGTAGCTCCTCCAGCATTATCACGGGGCTCTAGATAGAAGAGCCAGTGATCCTTTCAAGTGTATATAAAAAAGGATACTCTTCCTCTTGACATGTAAGTCGACTAAGTGATTATTAAGTGAAAATGTCAAATTTACTTTAAGGCTTCTCTTTTTAGTTTACTATTAAGACAGATCCCTTTGTTTGAAAAGTAGAACTGGAATATTTTTTTGGGAAATTTTGCTGTCAATTGACCTTTTGTTCAGGACTTCCCCTTTTGTGTACCCTCCAGGCTTCATATAATTAATAAAGAAGTTTACTTTGATTCATTTTGATTCATAACATTTCTGCTGATAACTGTATAGGGCCAATATTTTCTTTTTGTTATCAAATGGTTGCCGAGATACTGTTTAGCCGCCCATGCTCACATTTTTCTGCTTATATTAAACAACCTTGTTGATATATAATGTAAAACTCTAAATTTAGCACACGTTTCGACGATGTCGTAATTTCCACAACAAACTATCAAGCAGAAAGAAAAAAGATCTGATCAGCAAAAATCCTTCTAATGGTGCTCATACTTTTCTGCTTTATTTAATTTGTCATCTTTCAACATATTCAAGCAAAGGAAGTGAATATCGCAACAAGATTTGTCTTGTTACGTAAGGAGAAAACAAAATTACACCGCAAACATTAATGAGTGTCATATGCCGCTAACCTAATCAGCAAAAAACATGGGAATGGACTGTACTACAATAACAATAGAGTATTTACTCAGCGGATGCCACAGAGGAGCATGAGATGCGTGCTGCTGCGTAACAACGCACAACATGAAGCGACTGCCAGCAAACTAAAGAAAAAACAGCTAAAGCTGTACATTAAGATGCAGAAATTTAGAAGGAAATCAGCAAGTTTCATAAGATGAACTTTTTTTTTTTTTTTAGCTCAGTTTCCCAAAGTTACAAGAACTGGTGCATGACCTCAAGTAACAATTAGACACCCTGGTTAGATGCATATCAGTCAGACCTCCTGCACAACTACTTTATGAAACGGCTAAGTTACAGCCACTGGTTAATCTGTGTTTGCTGCGTGGGAGAAACAGAAAGAAAGCAAAGTCTCATCATTATCCACAGACCCAGCAGCCCCTGCTTCCTCTATGGTCATACACACTCTTGTGGGTGGGTTACTATAGAAACTGTCCAAGCCAGACGCTGCAGCGGCAACAGCAGCAGCAGCCTCCATCTGTTAGGGAGCCAACCGCCTGTGACCCTCCTCGTACCCTCCACCCCCATCCCAACAGCACTAAAATAAGAAAAGCAACACAGTGGCTCTGTCTTTAAGGTAGTCTTCAGCAGGGATTCCATAGCGAGACTGTGAAGAACACATGACCGACACGTTAAAATTCCTCTGAGCAGCATGTGAGGAAAAGCTGCAGCTTACTTAAGCGCTTAGCAAAGACTGAGGGAAAAATTCCATAACTTCAAGTGCAGCGTTTCATCTTTTACGTTCAACTGAATGCATTACATTCGAGAAAGTGCAACTGATGTCTTCAGAGTAAGAATTAGGTGTCAGAGCTGCAACAAATCTGATCCACAATAATCAGGAAAAACTACAAAAAGGAGCACCAATCTGTAATGGGCATCCTAATCTTTCAGTGTGCAAATATTTCAACAATGTGGCAATATGGACTTAGAGGGGATTGATGAAAAATTAACAGTTGTGCCATTATTCCATTCAGTTTGCAAACTGTGTATCAGTAAAGTTATGTGTAGTGAATGTATAGGAACATGGAGCAACACAGACCATTTGTATAGTTGCTAAGTATGAATCATTAATCAGAAAAAATGCAAATATCAGAGTAGGTTACTTTAAAGTGTCACAAAGTTTAAGTGTGAGACAACGTTTAAAGAAAATCCTGATTGAAATTTACAGTTTAGCAAAAACAAAGAGCTTCATCATAGTGAAAGTACCTATTTTTGTGGCACTGGTTTTCATATACACGTTTGTATGTTCGATCCACCGAATCCAGTCTAATGGTTTAGTGTTCAGAAAAAAAGCAGACAATCTTAATCAAGTGTTATTCAAACTGAAGACTGTGGGGAAGTAGGAACACAGTGTTGTCACATAGCCTCTTAGAGCATTAGTCAATCAGCCCACTTTCCAA
>NW_015113661.1:11184-78740 GCF_001443285.1 Poecilia latipinna | reverse complement strand
CACTTTCCAAATATCTGGTCCTAATTGGTGATCGATGAACAAAAAACTAAAAACCTGGATGCTTTCATTGCTGTTCGACAAATGTATTAAGTTAAACTGAATTTCACAATTTTTTTTTGTGATGAGGAGTGAAATCACTGTAGCAAGCAACACATTGTGCAAAGATTCTCACTGCTAATAAGGAAAAAAACATCTGATTTAACATTAAAAAAAAATACATATGTAAAAGCATTGGATATGCAAATGGCCAAAAAATAATAATAATAATAATCAGAGATTTATGGCGTTTCTAATAGACCAGAAAACCTACAGTGGATGTAAGGCAGACATAAAATAATCACAATCACAGGAACTAGATGATAGATATTGCTTCCAAAACATGCTATGATTATCTAAATACATTTCATTTCATGGGTGAAACCCAAAAAAAAAAAAAAAAAAAAAAAAAAAAACTTACACTTCTTTAGCTTTCCCTCAAAAGAACCTTTTTTTTTTTTTTTGCTAAGTTGGTTCCATCTTTTACAGAATATTGTTGACAACTTGTTAGACATTAAAAGTACATTGGTATGATTTAAAATACATTTTAGATTGTGTTAAGTCATGCACTTATGACAGCGTAATGCAAAAGAATTTAATTAACTTAAATTGCTGTATTGCATACTCCTGTGCCCTTAGATAGATATAGAGAATTTGCTGAACACACAAATCTCACATCCTTCTGAAACTTGTGTTGGCTGAGAGCAAAAAATAAAAAATAAAAAAAATCCCGAGCAAAACAAGCTTTCACCTGCACGTCAAAAATGTCTGTATCCTGTTTTTGGGTGTTCATCTTTCCACTGGAAAGATTTGGACTATTCTCCCTACAACCTCCACCACTCTGTAATCCCTGAAAGAAAATCTAGGCATTTAAAGACTTGGCTTTGCCTCTAAATGCTTTTGGGTTTGCCAAAATATTTGAGCAGATTGTAAAATATGTGGATTGATGTTTATTTCTTCCAAGAAGGACTCCAGCATGGGGATAGCAATAAAGACCTTTGCTGAAATATAATTTCATCCCCCAACTTTTCTCATTTTATATGATTGTGATCTTCTACAGCAGGAACCTGAACTGGTGCTCTGTTCCTACAGACTAATGCTAAATGCATGGGGTAAGCAGTTTGACTGAAGGACCGTTTATCCAATCACAACAATGGTCTCATTTTCTGTCAGAGACAAGAGAATTACAGTTAAGTGAGGACAGTGTGCTTTAAGTTAGCAAAGGCTAACTAAAGTCAGGTTTGGAAAGAAGAGCACAGTCATGTCGAATGAAATGGCATCTCATCTGTCTGATCTAGTCTATTGCTCAATTGGCTTTCAGTGTATGCGGCACATCTCAGCACTTTGCAGCCATCATGGTTTATTTATCTACAAATTGATCTGAGCTGTAGCTCGTTCATAGGAAGCAGAGAAAGTAGAGCAGGGATTTTTTTTTTTTGTTCGTCTCCAAGGGGCACCGGTGTTGTCATTTTCTAGACTTCACTAGAAAGACCTTTTGAAGATACTTTACTGTCTGTGCAAATACCTGCCTTTAAATCGAATAGTTTCGGACGGCGCAATGGGAAAGGAAAATGTTGTTCTGGCACTACCTTGAGTCAAAATGAAAAATGCAGCTGAAGAAAATATCATCACCAGTTAAAAATTGCTGACCATGTGAATTACATGGGAATCACATGTACACAGTCACAGCCATGACTCACTGAAAACATTTGTTCTGTCATGCTTTACTGTCGCTGCCTACACTTTAGAAGTATCGCTCACCTCGGCATACTGGACGCATAAAACTGAACGTGAAACAGTCAGTACAACCAACTCACTGGTTAATTTGTCTAATTGTCTAACAATTGACAGTACTTGATGTCCTTTAAACTCTCCTTCATCTCCTCATGTTTAGCATGCTTACCCCCTATTTTTCAATGCACCAATGTACATAAAAAACAATCTGACAGCAGAGGAGTTTATTTATATATGCATATACATAGTAGTTGAGGATCTATTTGTCAAAACTGCCAAAATATTATCAATTAGGCAATTAACAAGGAGCCTGACTACCATTTGCATTTTATGTAGAACCTTTATTGATCCTGGTGTCATTAAAATTAAGATATTTCTTTTCAAAAGAAGCATGGATCTGAAGGCTACAACACATAAAATAAGTAAAAGAATACAACAATACCCTTTACAAATACAACTTATATTTAGAATAAGTTCAACTTGTCAATTTGACAGAATTTGTAATTGGTCAATAGCCTCATTTTAGCACAGGAGCTCAGACACAACTTCCGTCAAACCTTTACGGCCCTTCCTGCTCTCTGACCCTCTTAAAGTTGAAAATAGGAGTGCAAATTAAGCATTAAGGATATCCTATATGCAGAATATGTTATCTTTGCAGTAGGTTCCTGTGGGAGCTTCTAGTCCATATTTAAGATCGCTGAGTTAAAGTGTTAAAGTTATAACATTCCTTAACTTTACAGTGAATAAACAGCGTCGAGATCAGTTGTTCACAATGTTTTAAGAGGTGTGAACAAAGGTCAGCTGGTATCAGGTGACTGGTTGTGAACGCCGAAGACAGTAATGACCCACGTTGCAGGTGATGACCATACAATCGTCTACCAGTTCTGCCCAACAAGATGCATCCTCGTTTTACAATATAGCATAGTGATAATCACATCTTGTCCGCAAGCTAAAAACATCCCAGCGAAAGTAGCAATTGTGTTTGAAAAGGGGCTGGGATACTCTCCAGCTTCATACTGATTTCCTACCTCTTATAAAAGCCCCTGATTACTATCATTCTACACGGACTGTAATCACAGTTGTGCTTGTTTAAAAAAAAAAATACACAACTCAGAAATAGCTTTCTCTGTTTCCAAGATAAATTCTCCTTCCTTCTTTTTCTGCATGACCAAATCGCCTACAGGCCATTCATTAATGACTCATCTAATTTACCTTAAGCTGTCTCTCTTACACCCCCATTCAGTTTTTTTTTTTATTACTTTCTCTAAATCATCTCAAGTTTTATTGTGGATGTGGGCAACATCAAGTTGTTTTTAGTTGGGAGTAAAAATCGGTGCTCTCTCAATGTATGCAAATGATTCATTGTCTCGCCACAAAAACATCAGGCAAAGTATCATGTTTTTGTTTTTTTTTCTCTTGCAGATCTTCTGATTAGGTCCTGATTTGCAGTGACAGACAGTCGGCCCACCCTGATGTTTAGTCACGGATGCCGTGCACACTCACTGAGCTTGAGCTGCGAGGGTCTGAACGTCAGCCTGGACTGCCAATCCGCTTCTGACAGAAACTCAAGTTGTTGTGACGACCTATCCAGCACCCAAACGTTCGCCCCCTTTCTGTCACCGCTATGAGCAATGGAATATATATATATATATATATATATATATATATATATATATATATATATATATATATATATATATATATATATATATATATATATATAAAAACAGCAGCCTTTATAACCATCTGTCCCGATCTGTCTCAGCATATGAGGTTTGTTTGATTGAGGGAGCGGGTAAAACAGAATATGTCTAGAGGCAGGGCATATTTTTTCCTTCCAAAGGATAAAAAACTGTTTTGAAAAAAAAGTTTTAGATTTTAAATCTAACCAGTGAAGCTCTAGAAGGAGATGTTGTCATGAGGAACACATCTAGAAATAATTTTTAAAAAAAACCTCCTCATGTGACTTGTGTTTTGAAATAAACCCAAAATGGCAATAAGTCACATTATTGGAATCATACCAGCACTCACAAGAGCTTAGTGCAAAGCTACAGGAATCATATAATCTAACCCTAAGGATTATTATAAAATTTTGTGCTGCACAATATCAGGAAAAAAATATGGAACTTTGAACATACTGCTCAACAGTCACAATATACACGGTCACTTTCATTAGTGGAATACAGAATATGAATACTTAAAATATAATGTCATACCAAATGCGGCATTTAAAAACTCAATTGAGATTATTTACGGTGCAAACACTGATATTTCTTTCACAATTGTTGACTGGGAAAAAACAATTCAAAACAATGTATGAGCTGTAACTGTACTGCCAAATCCAAATACCTTCTTGAATGCCCTTTATGAATTCTTTACATACGTCTTTTGTGATATTAAAAATCTGCAGCAATGTGTTCCAGATGTAACAATTTTGAAGCACTTCACTTAACTTTAAGTCTTCCTGAGTTCAAACGTTTCACAAATTTGCACATTTCCATTGTTTAGCTAAAATCCTAGAATCCGTAGGATGTACAACAGATCAAAAGAATATTGTCATACAAAGGTATCAGTCAGGATAAAGGTTCAAAAAGTACAGCATCACATACTCATGCAACTTTTATTTTGATTCTTTTCATGCACTATATTGCCGTATGTTAAATTGGACTGTAATTTAAATAAATAAATAAAAACTGCTTGGATTTTTCTTTTTAAAAAGAAACCATCATTTAAAAGTTTTAATTTATTTTTATATTTTAAAAGAATTATAAAAATGACATATCTGCTTAATCAAATGAGATTTGACCAATATCTAATTAAGTAAACAGACTCTACTCTACTTTAATACATTTCCAAAAGTACAGTATTAGCCTATTTGAATAAAAAAATTACATGTTATCCTTTCTTGGTGTTTTGTTAAATTGTGGTCAGTTTATATCGTTGCTTTAGATGCACAGTTAGATGGTCTGTCAGTGTAATCCTGCAATGTTTTAGTGCAGAATTTTTTCAAGGACTAATCACAGCAAGCACTCCAGACCTTAAGTCAGCACACCACTGCAAAACTGCATTATCTTCACAACCATGTTAGCATGACGTTTTGAGGCATTAGGTCATTAACAAACACTGCCCTCTGTTACTAAGGTCAAAAGTCCCTCTTTGATTGATCTGACCAGTGAACATCATTCCAGAAAGCGTGTGTGTTCAAAGGTCTGTGTTAAAATATTAGTATTTACGGGGCCCCTGAAGCCCTGGGGGGTTTTATGGAGCCACTGACTTAATTTGGATTAAACAGAAGTGCAAATAATTGACATTCATTTTAATTGTATTTTTTGATTTGCGGTTTTTAAGGCTGGTTGTGGGTTTAAAGAGTATTTCACTGGCGATGTTTTCCAGTAACATGTAATTACCCAGTAATTTTTTTACACTTCCTGTCTACTTAACATCTTTTAATACGGTGGACCGCCGGTGGACCGCCTTGGCGCCCCGACCGGGCTTAGCAGGTTTTCTGGGGGAAACCCTGATGTTGATACTTCTAAAATACAAAAAAAAATGAACATGCACCACTTGTTTAATTATATTCCATTTATCTATAATCACTGTTACAGAATAGATCAAATGTTTGGTTTTTCAATTAAATGTATACAGTGTATCTTAAAAGACAGAAATTTGTTTGCTCAAGGCTCAAGCGTCTTTTATTTTTTAGAATTTATAAAAATAAAAGATTTAAAAATGTAAAAAAAAAAAGTACAACAAAAACTGTTAAGTCTGGAGAAATTACATTTTGCTTTTCCAAAATAGACATACACATTCAGAGGCCCTGTACCACTTGATCTTCCACACACAATGATAATTAGCATGAATCGGCCTCATGACTTTCAGCATGCTCATGAGGGTTTATAACCAAGGAATTTCAAAAGCCTTGATGTCAGACATATTTTTAATGATTAAAACAATCATATCCAGCATAACAATAAGGAAAGGGTTTCATGGAACAATGCAGACACCATCTTTGTTCATGCTGACTGACCTGTGGTAACGCCTGCCTGGCTACAGCTATAGTGAATTGAAAGCTTCATGCCGTCTTTGCTCACTTCCTCATTCATCGGTCTTTTCAAGCATGTCGCTTTCTTACTGTTGTGATAACTCTGCTATTTTTGCATTGAGATGCCATTATCAGTTGCCTGGCTGACTTCGTAAGGGGTTAACTTGCATTTACCCTGCTCCTTTCAGCTTGCTTACTCAAGCTGCTGGAATGCAACAGGTTGGCAAGCGGGCCAAGTCTGGCAGCATTAAATAAAGAAGGTTATTTAAGTTGAAACCAAAATTAAAAGTCAACAAGTTATCATAAGTCAATGATAATTTGGCTGTGTTTGAAAATAATAAACCACAGCAGGAAAAATATGACTATATCCTTGAGCAAGCCCATAAACAGTTAATTCCAATGGTTCTCAAACATTTTACCACTTGCTTAATTACATCTGTCCTAATAATACCTAGACAGATACAGCAGTCATTCATTCATTTAACTGATATTACTTTATGAACTGTTCCTATCTGTGTAGGAACAGTACTGTGGTGTAAAGTAGCTGTTGCAAGTTAAAGGAGCCAATCAATGCCTGGACTTTGTTATGAAGCGATATAGTAGCAATTTCAGACATTAACAATAAAAAAAAAGACTAAAAGAGAAAACTTTCTCCCTCATTCTTTTAAGAACAGACGAAAAGACAATTACGCTGCAACTGGACTTGGATATTTGCAGTTTGTTCAACAAAAAAAGAGAACGAAAGAAAAATATTTTTCATCTATCAGCACTGACGTTTTTCTCTATTGCTCTCCTCATTTGAGAAGTTGAGCACAGGTCAGTGTGATTAGACAACTTATTTGTTATGTTATTGGCTCTACATTACAAATAATTAGCTAAAAATTACCGCTCAAGACAGCCCAGGTGCCAGTTTTACGGGCACCACAGTTTGAGAACCCTGGTTTTATTCTAAGAAAAGATATGTAAAAAATAAATAAAAAAAAACTGAAAGGAGCCAACTCACTGAGGCGGCGCTTAGTCGGTAATAACAACGTGACCTACATTCCATTGACAATTATGAGCTGCCGTGATCATAAAGTGGAAAACACAATAAGCAGGCATGAAGGCTGCGGGAATTTCCTATCTGGAGTCTTTAAACTCACGGCCTACCGGAATTAAAACAGTTTTGGGTTTTTTTTCATTCTGTCTCCTTGCATATCAGATTTAGCGTGGCTGTGACACATTGCATAATTTCACGGGTTAACTGTCAACAAGTCGCAAATAATCTCTTAACACCTATCTGCTAAAGAGGAAACCTCAGTGACACAGGACTCTTTCCCACACAACAACTCCAAGCCAGATGATTCTGTTTTAATCTAATTTACGAAATAAGAAGTAAATATCTTACCTGCTATGTCCCACAGCTGCAGACGAACCAGCGTTTTGCTGTCCCAGTTGATGACTTTTAGAGCGAAGTCGACTCCGATCGTCGCCCTGTAGTGCTGGGAGAAAAGCTGGTGGACATAGCGTTTGATGATGCTGGTCTTCCCCACTCCCAATTCCCCGATGACCAGCACTTTGAAGAGATACTCCTTACACTCTGACACCGAGCCTCCGGCCATGCTGAGACTGAAAGCTGTTAGCGAAACTTTAAGCAACTTCTGCTTTCACGCTGACAGGAGCCGAGGAGAACTGGGCAGGTCAGAGAGCTGGGCCGGTCAGGGAGTCCCCCCACCTCCGTCCCTCCTTTTCCACTATTTTCTAATTCTCCGTTTTTCTCCTCCTCCTTCCTTCCTTCTTCTCCTCCCTCTGCCACACAGAAACCACCTGATAAGTCACAGGACCCGGAAATGTCGAGTAAGTTTGACATGCTTGTGCATTGAGTGCCATAAGCCTTTGCAGCTTATTATAATAAGTGAGACACTTTTCTGCTCTTCTCTGCTCCCCGGTAATCAGTCACTAAAGCCAAATCGTCTCCTCAACGTAATGCTATTTTTATTTACTGAATCAATAGGCAACATTTAGGAAAGTTATACACATTTCTGTTTATAAAAATTGATATAAAGCAAACTGAAAACTTCTTACAAAGACATTTGAAAGTAATGCCAAATCCTATTGTTTTAATATTTCTCCCACTTTAATGAACTTATGAGTTAATATTAATAATTTCTTTATTTCTCCTCTATAATGGATGTTTTTTTTCTGTTTTTTTTCTGTACTGTCCTTATGCACAAATGATAACATGGTTCACACAGTTCTGTGTTCCTGGTAACAAAAAGACAACATAGCCTTTAAAGGATCTTGACCACATGCCACGGTATATTTTAAGGAAGATGTATCAAGAAGTTAATGCTGCCCAAATTCAGTGTACTTTTCCTTGTTGTAAGTACACTTGACTATACATGGGGCTGTGTGAGTTGACACAGCAGCTGTTAGGTTTGGGAAATTCTGTATGAGCCATGTGTACAAATGTAAATACGAATTTATCGGATCATGGCTTTTGGATATCTACTTCCCAAGTCCCTGCAATTGTCATGATGGTATAAAATCAAAGCCGTTTTCTCAGTTTTTTTTTTCTTCACTTACGTTAACTTTTTACGGAGGACAAATCCTGCCATAATTAAGATTAAATGCAGATATCCATGTAATAATAAATAGACTACTGTACTAACCTCGTGAGTTACATTTAACACCATAATGTTGGAAACATGGCTCAAATAGAATATGCATAAGCAGTTTAAAATATGTAAATTGTAGCAATTTGGAAAGCAATTGTGGGCAGTGACCAGACTTCTAGATATAAATAATTTTTATTTTTACAGCATTGTTCATGTCCAGTTTACTCAAAACATGAAGGCCTATTTCACTCTAGATTCAACAGTGTTAAAACAGGTGGCACCTCGTATATTTTACATCAGCTTAATTCATTAAACAACTTACACTATTTTTGACTAAAAACATTTGGAAATACAATACAGTTGCACTACAGCATGAACCATGTAGTCCTTTAACTTTGAAATTATTTTCCATCTTAAAGATTTAAAAAAGTAAGGGTAAGAAATCTAGTCTTAATTAAACTACTTAAGTTTATAGCAAGATTTAAGCGAAACTGAAACATGTATAATCCCATTACAGAAAGCAAGAGGATACAGTTAACTCAAATTAGCTTAAAAGTTACCAAAAATTCAAACACACAGCGTCTGCGGACAGTTTCAAAATGTATAAATTTTTTTTTTTTTCTGTTCACATTCTAAATATATAAACATTTATTCATATTACAAACATACTACCTGTGTGAAAAAAAGCAATTGATGGCTTTAACAGTATTACAAACTTGGAGAGCTTGTACAACTTGTACTGTGTTTCAAATACAATGACACAGTAAAACTTTGAAAAACATAGGAAAATACCAGCGCAGCATAAAAAGGAAAAAAACATTTATTTATTTTTTTTATCACCTTTCTAGCCAGTTAAACTCATTTCCAGGGCTATAATTTAGTGTAAACTGTATTAATAGCAATGCCATGATCTACAATCACACTTTCACTTTCATTGGATAATTTATATGAAAGATTTAAAACCAGGGATTGGCACATGATATGTATATCATACAGCTCAAGCCTTCAACTGAATGGCAGTTTTTATTTATTTATTTATTTTTTGGTGTTTGAGACCTTTCAATAGTTAGTATGTAACCAATGTTTGGCACATTTCTTAATACTTTGTTATATTAAAGTCTCGCTTAGGTCTCAAGACAAAACAATTGGAGGTTACATAAACTAACAAAGGAATATCTTTAACACAGCTGAGATTTCTTTACTCATCTGATCAAGACAAGAATGAGATGCATTTATTCTAACAAAGACATGAAACTTGTCTTTTTGTAAGAATAGCAACACATTCATTCATATTTATCATTTTTGGTATGTGTCTCCAACCATATTCCTTTTTTAATTGATTTGTAAGATAATAAAGCCACATTACAGTTTCCCTCATCAGCATTTCATCGAGCACATCAGCATATATAAGATAGTAGAAACTAAGGTTATCCAAAAGTTGTGCTGATCCTCCCTCTAATTTTAATGCAAGAACAATATTAGGTTCATGGTTCCCAAGTAATCTTAAAGTTCAGAAGTTATTAAATTGCTTTTTTTTTCCAACTTTGGAGAAATATGGAGAAGTTAAAACTCCAATGTGTCCAGTTTGTTTGTTTCATTCGAATGTATAAAGAATAAAAAAAAAACCTTGAATAACCCAGTATATTTTAAAAAGAAAATAAGTTTCAACTGATTTATATTTGTTAAACTCTCAAAGGAACTGTTAAATATGCATTATGAAGCTACCAAATGGAAGTATTATTATTATTTCAGAATTATTTTAAGATTTGCTAAAAAAAAAAAAAAAAAAAAGTTTTGAGCTCAAATACCAATCAAGTCAAACCCTGAAAAGTAAAACCTAGAAAACTAAAATAAAAAATAGGAAATGGAAAATTTGCAAGAAGCTTGTATTCACGTGTACTGTATATTAAAAAAAAAAATAAATAAACTTTTGTTGCCTTCAATGTCACCATAATGAAAATGTTCTCCCATCTGGTGTTAAAGGTGAGGTACAAACCAAACTGTGATTTGTATGTACCCTTACATCTCTATGTTCTCAATAAAACAGTTTTTCTTACAGACCTTTTGTTTGCACCATCAAAACCAAAGTTACGTCTTCTATCATGATTTCCAGTTTTTGTTTGGCTTGAAAGAAGAGGCCGATACTACAAAGCAGGGTTTTTTTTTTGTTTGTTTTAGCTCAACTATATCAACTAACCCTTGGTCAGTCTGCCCTTCCTATAAGATTGACAGATTTGGTGTCAGAGAATCAACGACAATGAAGAAGCAGGAAATAATGCTCAGTATGTTCAACACAAAGATTTATAAACGTATCGATATCAATGCCACATCACTAAAGTACAAATTTATCATTGCATATTGCATTATCTTAATATGCCCCACATGCAAAACTGAAAACCAGAAGAAAATAGATGACTTTGTCATTTATCAATTCATTTTTTAGCAAGTCTTAGGTATTTACCTATTTTCCATTTGCACTTTATGTGATCCTCATAGCACTTAATCTTCACATGTAGCCTAAGACTTTATTGTAATTTTCTTTGCTTCAACTATTTCATTTTCCTCTAAATCGTTCAAATTGTCATGTGTATGGATGTTACAGTATAAGTAAATCTGTCTTGTCCTCTGTCTAAAACCATTTATTTTTTGCATGGTGGATGAGGACTGAAGATTTAATTGTTTTTAAATTCATTCTCAGTAGTTGGAATAGTTGGAATTTAAATTCATGTTTGAGCTGCTGAATTTGCTTCAGAAAGGCAAACAAGTAAGTTGGTTTTAAATAAAATGCAAGTAATTTAGTGTTAAAGGGAAAATGTTTGCCCTGTTGTGTGTGTGTGTGTACTGTGGGATACTGTATCAACCCATTCTACCATGTAAGGTCCAAATTGCATATTTCTATTCCAAATTGTTGAGGAGTTGACATCATTTAGGTCATGTGTTGTGATTAAGGTTTGTTGGTGGTACCTGAAGCCAGACCAAAGGAGATCCACTAATCTTAAAAGCAAGATCATGTAGCTGAAAAGTGAGAAATTAAATGTGTGTTAAAGAATGTTTAATACTCGCTTAATATGTTTAAAAGTTGGATATCCAGTGTTTGCAGGGAAGGTGCTTCCTGTTATCGACACCTGAGACAAAGTTGAAATATTAAGAAAACGATTGTTCCACACACTTTACCCTAAATACTATTCAAGTTAAAAATCATACACTCCAGGTAATGGGGTATTGTAAATGTCCAAGTTCATTTTCAGTCATTTAGGATCTACAACGTCACATTATGTAATTAAAGATTCTTTAATATTTAAGCAAAAACTCTGGATGATTCAGTCTGTGTTATACATATAGATAAATATCAATTCTGGTGGGATGCACTTTATGAACAGCATCTCATTGAAACAAATTTAGAGAGACAGAAGACACTGCTTTGCTGTTCAGTCACCTCTGTCATTTTAATTTATTCACACATCTTTAGAAATTGTATCTGGAAGCCTAAGCTACTTCAATAAACCTGCTTCGTAGCACAAGCCTCTGATTGGTTTTGGCACTCTTCCTTCTTGTAAATTAAAAAAAAAAACAAAAAAAAAAACACGTGCAATAACAGCCTTTCCCAAAAGCACTTTTACAGTAAATAATTCCTCATATATTTATCCTTAAGCTTCTCTTTTTTTTTTTAACTCACCTACGAATAAAAGAAATAAACTCAAGCTAGCAAATCACTTAATGAAAAATTTGAAAAGTTGTTTTGTATCTGGATGTTTCTAAAGAAATGTCTATTGACTTTGCCGGCTCTGCTCTCACAGTGTTGAGGAGCTGTGTGCAAAGTTTTGGAGGATATTTGAAGTGTAGACCGAGCTACCGAGCATGGAATCGATGATGGGGGAGCCGTTCGCCGAATCCCCTGAACACAGCGAGTCTCTGAAAGGGGAGGGGGGTGACAGAGCCAGAGAATCTTCCAGAATGGTCTTATTTGGAGTTAAATCCTCACCTTCTCCTTCATCCCCCTCCCCCTCCTCCTTGGCGTCGTAAATGTAGCTGTGCAAAAGGTCCAGCTCCTCATCCTCAGACCCTTCGTCCTCAAATTCCCCCAGTCTTGGGTCTGAAGGAAACTGAGAGGGTGTCAGGCTCAAAGGCTCATTGGCAGGAATTTGCTCAAAGGAAGTGCGGCTTTTTAGTGCAGGGACGTGAGAGCTGTGCGTGTTCAACAACGCCTCCTGCAAGCACTCGTGGGTGGGGCGTGTCAAGTCGGAGGGCAAATTAGAAGCCGGCTCATCTAAATCAAATTCCAGTCCTTGTTGCGTCTGTTCCGAGCAAGTCGGAGTCCAGAGGGGGCGCTGTGCATCCCCCTGGTCGTCGTCTTCCGCCTTATTGCACGGAGGCTTGGTGCCAGGCGTGTCCTGTGGAGGTTGGGGGTCTGTGCCATGGTTGCCGGTGGAGGGCTCACAACTGTGGGGGTCGGGGGTGTTAGTTAGGGGCCTGATGACCGCTGTCTGATTCGAGCCGGCTTCCTGTTTCCTCACATGCACAGACAGTCTGTGCCACACATTCCCCCCCCTCGGAGGGTGTCTGGGACCTGATTCAGACCATGACACAGACTTGCCATTAGAACTATGAATGAGATAAAGACCCAAGTTACTATCAAAGGAAACCAGGAGGTGGAGGCAGAAAAAAACAAACAAACAGCAAAACACAACAGCAGCAACATACCACAACAGGGTGATAGCATTTTAACATTTCTGGAGCATGTCAAAATACTTTTAACCACATAACTAGACATTAACAGCTTTGCTGTGAGCGCTAACTGGTGAGCCGCTAGGAGCATTACACGTAGTGGCTCAACAAACAGTGATTCATAATGCACTGCAGACAGCATTATGATCCTCATTTAAAGAATTAGGAGCCATCCAACTCATTTCTCGATTCCTTCTTCTTTTTTTTTTTTTTTTTGGCTTTAATAAAACAGGATGCATGCATTTGCACAGATTTTTTATTTTATTTTTTTGTCCCTGAACTGGCCTGACAAAGACATATAGCTTAGCTCAGAATGAGCTTGGACTGGCTCTAATGTGATTAGTTTGAGGGGTGGTCAGGGAGGGTGTACATGCTGCGAAAAGTTAAATGTGAGGTTAATTCAGGATAAACCAAAAGCAGCAGGGCGGCAGGTCTCCTCGTTGGAAGGCTGCAGTGTCAAAAACACAGAAGTGACCAGATAATTGAGGGAGTGATGCGCCAGTGGCAAACTGCTTTGTAGCTGAATGCAACATTTAAAAAAAAAAAAGAATGCAGAATATCCTAGTCACTTAAAAATTTGCTGTTCAAGAATCTTAAGTCTTCAAATCTCTATCTTGCTTCCAAGTAGCCAAGGTGGTCGTAAACAAGATTTTGTCCAAATTTCTAAAGGTCTGAAAAAGTTTTTCTTTGGACTTTGGACTACCATTTTTAGGAGAACAATTTTCTTGTTTCTGAAAATATTTATATGTGGCCTATGAATCATTCAACATAAAAGGCAATTTTTTTGGATGAAATTATTCAACCACCCGAATATACTTCTTCATCAGAGCAAACTTTAGAAAATCTGATGCAACAGATCAAGGTCTTCGTCTCTTATATTCAATAATGTTTTATGGGATGTCAGAGATGAGGATAAGTCTGGAGAATCTTTAAAAAACAATCTGAGAAGAGATCATAGCTTGCACAAACGAGGAAAGAGGTCCAATAAGAAAGTAAAACTCCTAAACCTTCCAAAGGACTCATGTTTCACAAGTTTAAAATTAAAGTAGTAGTCGCTACGCCACCTGGATCTGGCAGAAAGATGAAGCCAATAATGATTATCTACCAGACCTATAAGCGGGCAGCTGGTGAGAAACCCTCAACTGACTGCACAAGACTAACAGCAAGACTAGGTGGTGGCAGTAATTGAGGTTTCAGTTTCCACTAAACGCTGAGAGGCTCCAAACTACAAGATGCTAAACAAATTACTAAACAAAAAATACGAGAAAAGTCTGTGCTCACAACTACGCAAATATTCTGTCTGAATTAGAGATGAACCAAAAGCGGACCTAGGGCCGGTGTCTCTGAAGAAGAAAGAATGAAGTCTGAAAAGAACACCATGAAGCATGGTCATGGCTTAGTGGTGCAGCTGCTTCCTCTGACACTGGAAGCCTGCAGCATGTAGAGGGAAAGGTGAACTCATTAACGTACCTAAAGTAATAAGAACGTTAACAGATGCTGCTTTATGAGACATTATAGGAATGAATTTAAAGCTCCAGCTCTGCAGTGGGCTTTATCACAAAGCCAGTGCATATTTCGTCATCTGCAGGGCCCCACTAGGGTCTTCCTCTGGATTTGTTTCACTTTAAGCTTTAAGATCTTAATATAACAGTGGCACTTATAAGAAAGAGGCCACAAGAAGACTTGCTGTAACCATTTGGATGATTTATATCTTGCAAATAAAAATAATTCTCCAGCATGAATTGCTACAGCTTTCACACTCCACTGCCACAGAACTGAAGGAAATGTGACTCAGATATTACAGCAGTGACCGAATAAGAACAATCTCACACAATCCTCTGCTGAGTTTGCACTGATGAAGATTCTCTCACTTCGACGTGACGGATGCTCGAAGCTAAAATTGAAAATGATTTACCCTACTTTCTTAGTAATGTGGCTCATAATTGTCAGACCACTGAGTTGACCGAGATGATGAATATTTCCTTCCAAGAACATCCGTGGATTTGCCAAATGCAGCTGAACACCGTGGATTCTAACCCTTGGTGCCACGACGCATGCTCTTTTCAAAAACGAAGCTCATCAGAAACAACAAACGTATACTACAGACAGGACTTCCATTCTTCACATCTAGACTTCATGTTTGGTTTTTTTATTTCATCTTTGGTTGCATGACCAGATAGGAAACAGTGAGCTAAGATTAAATTCAAGATTGTATCTGCCAGCTTGAACTGTGCATCCTTTGACACCACCACCTAAAATGTTTTGGACAATCATGCAATCGTTAGTTGGATGCCACTCAGGTTTTGTGATGAAAGGAGAGAGGAAAGTACCACTATTACCCACAAACAGAACATGTTCGGGGCGATTGTTGAAGAGCTACAAGATGCACTAATGAAAAAGTCACAAATGTTAAAGCACTGCGATTTCTAATGTGCTATGTTGAGTACATCACTACCCAATTCTTTGCAAGAAGTCTTGCACTTCAAACAGTCCAAGTCTTGTTTATGTAAAAATAAATGATATTAACTGCCACGTTTGTTTTCTGTCAGATTTTGCAGTGGAATATTTGACCAAATATTTTCATTGACTCTGATTGAAGAGTGATGGGGTTGCTCAGACTCTAAGGTAAGCACTAACCTCGGAAATGCAAGTTCACCAAAAAATCCCAATTGAAGAGATTGATGGCTGTACAGCTTTCCCTCTTCCCTGCATCAACAGGACAAATAAAACACACCTTAATATTGGTGTGACAGCTGTTAGGGCTAAGTGTTAGGTGGGACATGTCATCTTATTGTTCCCCATCCTTTTTTAGGCACTAAGGAAGAGTTTTGTTCAAATTGAAACCCTCGTGTTTTCAAAGCAAAGTGCAAAGAAAACTGGGGATGGTTTAAGGAATTAAGAATTTGAATAGCACACATTGCTTTTTTCTTTAATATATTGCAGTTTCTGAACAGCCACTTCGTTGAATGTCAAAAATGAAAACAGCTCCACTGACAGTGCAGCCCTCCAGTAAAGAAGACAAATAAGCCCCCTTGCCACAGCAGTTGCCAGCCTTGAGACTACAGTGCTTGTGTAGATGAGTAAAGGTTAATGTTAGGTAGGATGCATAGCAAGGATTTAGAGACAACACCTAAACATTTTAGGATCCGTCTCATTCTCTGCCCCACTCCTTACTTCAGTCACCTGTCCACGCGTCACTGCTGTGGAGCTCAAAAAAGTTACATGCAATTCTGACTGACTGTGTAACATCTGTTCTCAAATAATCACTTACATGAAGAAAGGCCAGTTCGCTTCAAATCTGTAAAACCAGTCTATTTTTATTTTTTTTGTGTGTGTGTGTGTGTAGTATAATAAATTGAAGTTAATTTCATCATTAATACTTTAGAACTCAGGGGGAGGGGGATGTGTCTTATGAAATCATTTATAAATATTTATAAAAAAAAATCAGTTTCACATTACTAAGACTAGAGTACCAAAAGTCAAATTGATATGATTTCACACACCCTAAACTTTTTCACAATTTGTTGCATTACAGCCACAACCCTAAATGGATTTTATTGGATTTTTAATGGGACAGACCAACAGAAAGAACTGCTTAATTCTGGAGTTTAAGGAAAACGATTCATTGTTTTCATAATTCTTGAAAATGAAAAGATCCAACAGTTGTGGCATTCATCTCCACACCCACCTCTTGTGACAATAGTTTGTAGAGCCACGTTTTATTACAGTTATAGCTGCACCTATCCAGAAAAGATTGTTCTCATTCGTCCTTAGAAAAAGAAAAAAAAAGCCCGAATTGAAAAGCGGGCTTTAAAAAGATTATTGGAGGCCTTCACAAGTTGGTTGTTTTCACAGAGTGCCGTAGTTTGTGACTTTATTTGCCAATTAGGTGAGTTCTAAATGGCCATCCTAGATTTTGTTATGGGTATCAGAGTAAATTAGACTGAATCAGGATCAGGAAAACCATGTTTCCTTTTCTTTCTACTTCACTGTTTCATTCAACTACATGTTGGTCTGTGACATAAAATCTCTCCCAAAATACATAGAAGTTTGTGGTTCTAACGTAAAAAAAATGTGAACAAGTTCATGGAGTAAAAACAATAACAGGACCTACAAAAAGAACTCAAACTATTCCACGTACAAGCTTACATACATACATCATGAACATGGATGTCATGGCTTGATTTGTTTTTAATTCATTGGGAAATATAAAGTAGGATTAATCTTATGAATTAATAATGTAGATTTTTAGATTTGTATTTGTCCACTCCAAACATATGTGTCAGCTTCCCAAGTCTCTTTGACTTCCACTGAATGACCGTAAATCAACTCATTAGATAAGAGTTTGTTTCACAGAAGTTATTAACCAACAATGAACACTGCAGTGGTAAAGTAAATTGAGCTCAATGCAGATCTGAGAAAGAGGATTATTACTTTTAAGAGATTTATCTTTGAGAAATTTCTAAAAGACTACTCAACTCAAAGCCATTACCTGAAGTAGCTTATGTCAAATATGCTAAGCCAAATTTCATGAGAAGTCATCCAGCGTAGTGTTGCGTTCTTGATAAAACAGCAGCCACTGAGCAGTTCTGTTACAGATGGGCCTAAACAATATGTTTTTAAAAGCACACTGCTCTGCACGTATTTCTGTTTTGTAGTTTCATAACATTTATGTCCATGATGTTCATGCAAACTTTTCCCTTTGGCTGCACTTTATAAGAACTACACAAATCCATGTCGTTTGGAAAAATAGTTGGTAGACTTCTAATTTTCTCATTTCATTTTGGTGTTGAATTATACTGAAAATCCCTCAGTTCTGCCTCTAAAGTCAGAACTGGGATTTGAAAATGTCTTGGACAGTCGATCCCTTCCTGGGCGTCTCAGATAAATGAAAGCAAATTCTGACTTACAAGCTCAAAGGGGAAGGCACCAGTATCTTCTAATTTGAATGCATGCTACTGAACATGATGCAATTTTCCCAAATATCAAAAAAAGATTACTCACTTGGCATTTCCGGAAATCGCCTTCTTCCGACGGAACATGTTAAGGAAGCTGTTGCTCCCGCACTGAGCCGCAGACTTCCCGTCGCCGACGTGCATTCGCACCACGTCAGATGTGGTGAAGGCGCTTCGGACGTTTCTCTCTGGTTTGGCGATGATAATGTACATCTTGGGCGTGAACATGCACCCCAGCGCTACCGTTACACTCAGGCTGACGGAGAAAGACGTGGTTATGATCTTGTAGTTGGAGCCGAAATAGATTGGCACGAAGGCAAGCCAGATGATGCAGGTAGTGTACATTGTAAAGGCAATATATTTGGCCTCATTGAAATTGGCAGGGACGTTCCTCGTCTTGAAGGCATAGTAGGTGCAGCTCATGATAAGCAGGCCGTTGTAGCCCAGCGGCGCCACCATGCCTACGTTGCTGGTGTTGCAGATGAGGTAGACCTCACGTATGCTTGGGTACGATTTGATGGGCTCGGGAGGCTCCAGAATGATGAGCGTTATCTCAAGAGTTAGCTGCACGCTGATAAGCATAAAGGCAATGATGACCTGGGCCCAGGCACTCATGAAGCGCGGTTTCCTGGTGCAGATCTTCTTCTTGCTGCCAGCCAGAATACGAGCAATTCGGTTTGTTTTAGTCACCAGAGCAGAGTAGCACATGGCAGAAGAGAGGCCTACCAAGAGTCTCTGCAGGTAGCAGGAGGCGACGGTGGGACGAGCGATTAATGTGAACGGACAGATGTAGCCCAAGAATATGCCTGCCAAGATGATATAACAGAGTTCCCTGCTGGAGGATTTAACCACAGGCGTGTCGCGGTACTGGATGAATATGAAGGTGACAAAGGAGGTGATCAGGATGCCAACGCAGGAGAAAACAACTGCGACGATGGATTCCACATCGGCCCAGTCAAGATACTTCAGAGGCAGGGGCTGGCAGCCTGAAAGACATTTAAGGTACAAAGAGTTATTAGCATGCATGTATTGTAGAAAGACATGTTTCTTTTCAGCCACTGCAAAGATTCTCACATGTTCCTGGACAAATGTCTTTATCAGCAGTGGTATAGTGCTCTGGCATCGACTTGGTTTTTCAAGACAGGAATATGTGCGTTTTAACTGCACTAGTTGCATGCTTGTCATCTAGCATGCGGAGGAATATTGAAGAGCTTAATTTGGAGGAGGAAAAAAAAAACTGACATCCCTCGACTTCCCCGGCTTAACACTCCATAAATGATGTGCTTCTGCTAATAGCATTAAAATGACTTCACTGTGAAGCCCACTTTTGATCTGACGCCTAACATGTCAAATCATCAGAAATCTGACATTTAAAAGTAGTCCACGTTGTTTAACACTGAGAGAACATGCTATTTTTCTTTTAGATAAAAACTTAAATTTGCCATTCTAGATACTTTCAGTTAAAATTCTAAAATAAAGAAACCCCTCCTCCTCCCCCCTTTCCCTTTCTTTTCTCTCAAAATAATGAGAGTGAAAGGGAAATTTCTTCCTCAACACACTGCTGAAGTGTGTTCCCAGGCTTCTCGTGGCAGTAATGGGATTTTACACCTGGGAATGGAGAGCTCCTCTCAACTTCATAAATTGCTGTCAAAACAACCACCAAGATACAAGGTGAAGAGCAGGGAGCAAGGAAACGAGCAACATCACCTTTTTTAAGTAACAGGGAGCCCGAGGAAGCAATGAGAGGATCACCCTTCAGAAAGAAGAGTGATCTGTAAAAGTATCAAATAGTTTGTATTTTATTCCATCTACCTAATTATTCACATCAGGTAAAGGATTAGCCTGACAGGAGCTGAAACAGGTGAACTATTATGGATTTGTTCAGTAACTTTTATCACTTATATTGAAATTAAACTAAATATTTCCTGTTTTAGATCAGACACGATTGCCGAAATGATTTTTGTAACAGCAAAAAACAGAGACAAACTGTTCCACCTCGGGGTGTATTTTAAGGAGCACCTCAAACACATTTTCCTTGTTTGACGTCAAGGTGACATCAGAAGAAATCTGGCATGATTTATTTGGCAACATTTTTAACAGTTTAAAAGGAAATTCCATGAAATGCTAATGATATTTAAAGAGAATTTACAAAAAAAAAATCTGAGATTTTGCAGTAAACACATACATTTTGTATTAGTAATCCCAACTGATCGAAACAGTTAATCTGATCTAATGTCAGACAATGAGAAAAAAAAGCCTTTTTTCCCATCTTTTTGTACAGTGCATGTGCATATCTGGCTTAAAAATTGTTTGTAGCAAGATTTTCTTACCTGCGAGATATTCGTCGGGCCACCATCCCAGCTCACAGGCCTTGCAGGTAAACTCATCTTGAACATACTCATTGTCCTTGCAGGTCGTGCAAATCCAACAGCAGCTCACTTCACCTTTCCTTATCACCTGTGTACAGACGGAGAACAGGCATTGTCTCAACCAATCACAACGCTAATCCAATCACGACATAAAGCGCTGCACACTTTAAGAAGCACAAAATTGTAATTTGCATCAAGGAAAATTTCAAAGTCAAGCATTTTTTTAGTGTTTATTTTTATTTTTTAATTTTTTTTTTTTGAGTCAAAGACAGTGTTTGGAAAACAAGGCCAACTGCTCTCTTACATCGGGCTCCCAGAGAGGCTGTTACCAGCGCTGTGATATGCAAAGCAGGGTGATAAATGGGGCAAGAAACAAAGCAGACAGAGGAAGAAGTATGGGACAGCCAACAGAGAGAGTCTGAACCCTCCCTTCAGGACAGCTCAGTGTACAACAGAAACTATTCATCCCCAGCAGAGGCCAGTCGGGGCATTTCATGAAATTGGGCACGGAACCAGTTTGATTATTACTCAGTGAGGCAAACTGGCCTTCTCCTCGTCCAGTTAGGGTAAATGTCCCAGTATCACTGGAATATGTGTGCGGTATGTGGCATAATCTAAAATTAAATGATTCAGGAATAACTTTTCTAAGGTTACATTATTGATTACTTGTTAAAACCAGGTTGTATTAAGTAGTCAAAACTTAGAATTTATTCCTTTAATAAATCTAATATAATTATTCATGCCATCAGTATTTACTAAATATTGATAACATATTCTTGTACAGAATACTGGAAGAGTAAATATTGTATATTTTATTGAGATGCACCACCAGCTTAAAATTTAGCTAGTTTTAAGCAAGACAACATTTTATTTTATATTTTATGTGTATTAATGATTTTTGATGATGGCACTTGACAAAATGTAATCTTTGTTACTGGTTTCTCGATTGGTGAATGGCGTTTTCATGACTTCATTACATATATATATATATATATATATATATATATATATATTTAGCTCCGTTTATATTGTTTCCCACAGATAAACTCTTGCACAACTACAGACTTAGCCTAAGTATGGATGTTCAAAAAAGGCCTGAGAAGTTTATTATGTAAAGCAGATATTGAGTGATTTTGGACATGAAAAACAGGAATGTGAGAGATAATCTGACAAAAATCAGACGTCATCTGCAGTAGCAGCAGCAGCAGCAGTCTCATACGCGACTTTCTAGAAAATGTCTGCCATCGCTTTTGATATGTGATGTAGGCTGCCTCTGATTGAGAAAGCAAGAATCGTTCATAAAATCATTAGAATGCGACTGACTTCCAAGCTCATCCTCCTCTGCTGCAACAGCTATTTGCAGCTGTTAAATGACTATGGATTTCATTCAGACTATTTTGACAAATCGCTGACGGTGTTTAGTCACGGTTGCAGAATTCCCTCTAAGCATGATTTGAATCCCTACCTTTATCTGTCCCTTGGAGCAGGGGTCGCTGCAGACCGAGCGAACCATCTCGCTGCTGTTCATCCACAGCTTGTTGTCGTCGATGTTAAGGATGCCTTCATGCCAGGACCCTACGTTTATGTAGTCGAAGCGTTCGTCACCCACATTCTGGAGATTCATGATGTCATACCTGGAAATACGGAGAGGAAAAAGGGAGGAATAGCAGACAAATGTTGGTATGAGCAGGATGAAGTCGAAGAGTGGGAGGTAATTTAGAGAGATTAAACAGCCTCGCAACCATTTTGTCTGTTAAAATTTTGGTTTTGCAGTGCGAGACCTTGTTGGTGTGTGCGTGCGTTCAGGAGTACACGGCGTTCTCATTTTAAAAATGAACCAGGATGTGCATCACCTAACCTCGCACTATTGTTGAAACGGCCCTGCTCTGTTTTCCAACTATCAAACAGTGTCTATTGTGCTGGAAAGAAAAAAAAAAGAAAAGATGTAAGTGAACCGCCGCAGTGGACCGTCCACTGAATCTGTTCCAGTCCAAACTAATTACGTCCCTCTGTGTGCTCAGGACCAACGCTCATGTATGTGCTTATGCACGAAAGCTCCATTTCTCATCTCCTCCCTTTTCTCACCTGCCTGGGGTGTCTCCGTTCTCATCAAAGTAAATTTCCTCCCCTGACACTCCTCTGAAGGACGTCTTGAGCAGGTAGTCCAGCAGCTTGCTGCCATCAATCGGATCCATCGCCTCACAGAGTCCCGTCTGGCCCGGGCACAGCTCCTCGTGCATATCGTGGAGGCCATGAGCCATAGCGTAGATGGCGTTGATGACGAAGCCCATCTTACTGTCTTGAACATAGTTTTCATGCAGGCCCTCGTTTCCTGTTGAAAGAAAAAAAAAAAAAAGTCATGAAGTGCAAGCCTTAGAACTGTGGCGAAATCTGATTTAAATGAAGTAAACAGGACTGGAAGCCATTGTCCTTTCTCTATCGTAAACATCAACATATTCATCCAAATTTCCACAGGAAACAGATTGGGGAAACATTCAGGAGAATATTTTGAGAGGAGTTAACATACACACTAATCAGTCTAATTAAATTCAAATGGATTTTTGTTTTGTTTTGCAGGATGTAGTAACTGTACGAGAAACGACTTCAGAAATAAAGGTAGTTGAACAAGTTTGAATTTCAGTTGCATTTTCTCTAAAAATGAGAGACCCCATAAACAATTTAAATACATCTATTTCTTCAGGTGGATCCAAATAATGTTTCTTTGTGTTTCTGAAGGTAAAAGTTTAGAAATCTTTGAGATGGGTTGCATTTTATAACTTACTTTTTCAAAATTAAATAGACCCATACATCAGTTTCTACTTCCACTAGGGGTGATCGATGCTTACTTTGAGAACGGATCATTTAAGGTCATTTTGTGTAATCTACTCTCGTACAATCATATGCAGTTGTGTGATTCCAGTAGTCGCCATTTATCAGCAAGAGAGGTGTGCAGATATTTTGATTTGAAGGACCATAATCTCTCATATTTCGAGGAAAGGGGACAGAAAAGCAATTAATGGAGTTGGGGTAAAATGCTAATTGCTGCATAAAATGTTTGTTTTTTTTAAATCCCAAAATATAAAGCATTTAAATTAAAGGAAAATGAAATGGAATAGCCTTATTCAAATTTTATTTTAATTTAATTTAATAAAATTTAAGAATTGTTATGACTTGTTTTATCCTCATGATACATCTAAATTGTGGTTTAGATGTATGGCAAACGGGTGAACTGTGCTCTGTGTCAGATGCATGCATTCACTCTAGAAACCACAATGTGCTCTAGATCCACATAGGTGCCAGTGTGAGCCATTCATTAGTGCAGTCTATGAATCAGACCTTTTTTTTTTTCTTTTTCTTTTCATAAACTTTTATTTGACTCCGAAAAAAGCAGCTTGGTACTTCACATATCAGTTTGACCATTGAAAATCTCAGTATGCATCATAACAGCCTCAGAGATTCTTGTTTTCAAACTGGCCAAACTCATCTCGCCTTTGAGGAATCAAACATAAACCATGTGCAAGTGACAAAAAAATTAATATTAACCTGACACTCACCACCTTGAAGATCTTCGGGAGGTTTGATTTTAAACGTCGACACAGACAATGCAGAAAAGCAGCCGTGACTACAATGACTCTACACGTGTGAAGCAGTAAAATTCATAAGATTTCATTTCGTCTATTATTATTTTAAAAAAGCAGGCGGTGCAACTGAATCAACTGAATGCTGTGGTGGTCGATTGTGTCAAGAACAAAATTTACCGTGATCACCTTCGAGAAGCAAACGAAGAGAATATTCAGAAAGAGAAAAATAAAAGATGTCATTGTTCTTTTGTTTTAAGAGTTACTGCTTAAATGTAGCTGCTCCAAGGGGGGAAAAAAGCATAAAAAGTGACACTTTAGATCAGGGGTCAGCAACTCCAATCCTCGATTGCAACTGGAGTTGCAGACCCCTGCTTTACTTCAAATCTAATTCAATGCAACCCCCTTTGTTGTAGTTCAGAAACTAAATCTGAACTTCTCTCTGTTGCCACCTACCAGAGCAGACTTTTTTGTAGTTCTTGTTTTCCTGCGGATGCCCCGGAAGGCGACACTGGAATCGATACTGCCAGAACTCAGCGAACCAGGGGTTCCTGGTGTTCTTGTCGAGACGCAGCTTCAGGTAGTAGTCGTCGAAGGACTTCACGACCTCCGACTGCAGCTTCATGGTGATGCCTCCCTCCGCCTCCTCCTCGTAACCCTCCACCACTTCGTAACGGTCAGCCCATCCATCGCTGCGGTGACATGCAAATAAATAAACAAAACAACAAAAAAAAAGAAAGAAAAATACTTAAATATATAAATCATAGCCATCAAGATAATTATGATAATTATAGACAATAAAGCATCGACAGAACAGTAAGAAGTCACCGCAGACAGTAATGACAGACTTTGCTCGTCACTGTCAGTGCTCCTTTTAAAATAGATTCTTGTTGTGTGTAATTTGCGATTAGTATCAGATTGATGCAAGAACAAACATTTGCAAGAGCTCAGAAATGTATTCCTTCATTCGCTCACTCGTTTCACCAGTGCAGTGTTTGGTTACACAGCTCCTTCCTTGGGTTTTATTTGCAATGCTTTTGGTAAATTGATGGCTCAGTTTTACCAAGTAATCTTAAAATTGATACATCAACACACTGATGATGGTTTGCTTTAAAGCAGCTCTCAAAGAGGATAAAAAAAAATTGTCATTTGAAAAGCACTTAAATGTCAAAATGGAGTTTTGTTAATGTGTTCATATTTTGGGTACAGCATGTCCACAGCTGGAACTAGATATTTATTAGTCCTGTATAAAAAGATAATTAAGTTCTTTTTTTTTTAACTGTTTGACATGGAGTCCTATTTTAAGTCAGCTAGGATGGAAGTTGTATAATTTTGTTTGTTTTATTATTATTTCCTTATGAAGATGGTATGATGTAAAACGTGTGCAGAAATGTATGAGTTGGACAGTCTGCTGCAACAATCTTTAAGTCAAGAAGACAGAAATCTCACCAACACTGCCTCAGCTGTTACTGTTGGTTTTAGAACATCTTTCCAGCTTGCTGGTTTGCTCGCTTGCGTAACCCAGTGCGCCCAAACGTCTACCCTATCAAGCTCATTTGGATATTATCTGGCCAGTGGGCTCAAAAAGAAATGAAAAACATCAGCGGAAGTGACACTGAAACACAAAATTAACAGATGAACAACGCCGCTCAGGGCTGCCTTTTTTCCCCTCACAGTCTGAGCCAGAGAGTTTTCAGCTCCTTGATTCCCCGCGTCTCGCCGTCGTCCTAATGTTAGCTCCGGGCGCCTGCCTTCAAATACCTGTACCGTCTACAGCTGCAAACCAATTAAGTGCAACTCACCGTGGAACCAATTACCTCACACGTTGTTCCAGGTGATGGATAAGGACACGAACATGTCTCTGTGAGTTCAGCTCAGAGTCTCTGACCTTCTTGTCTACAATTACTGCCAGTCAGGAAAAAAGGAGGCAGTCAAGCTAATTGGCGAGATTGTGTGGGAGAGGCAGCGAAGCCAAGTGTGGACCTTATCAAAGCAAAAGCCGTTCATATATTTGTTCAGCTGGAAAAGGGAAAAATATGGAAATTATTTTAAAGGTAAAGCTCAGGTTAGTCAGAAGTTGGCTCTGATGTCTGATCCTCTGATCTTTTTTCATCTTGGTTAAAACTGAACTATCACGTTTGAGCAAACTTTTATTAAATATACTCTGTGGTCATCCCACTGTGCAAAATCAGAGACACATTGTCATATGACATTTATGAATATTGGCCATTCCCAGTACAGAAACAGTTTTTTGTTTTTTTTTTTTGGTCAATCTGATGTCTTAAAACATTTACATGCAATGTCCCTATTTATTCACAACTTTCAGTGAAACAGTGCAATTTCACAAGCCACACCTTGAGCTAACAATTACTTTACCTGTAGAATTAACAAATCCCTCAACAAACAACAACAAAACATTATTGATAAATTATTGCTCAGCGGCCTAATTCAGCTGCCAGTTGTGTTTTTGAGTTAAAAAGTGTTTAAAGTTGACAGGAAATTTGAAAATATCACTTGATAATTATGTGTTATTGTAAGATTAATGCTTGAATGCTGGCTATAAAGTCTTAAAAATGCAAACATTAAAAAAACAAAAAACTAAAAAATAAGCGGGGACCCAAGTAAAGGCTGGTGGCCAGCCAGGCTTGTAATGCAATATAACATGTACATCTTATATTAAGTCAAAAAATCATATCTGGGCTAAACATTAACTTGTCAAAGTGGTCAGCAGTCAGACAAGAGCTAATCAAACATTGTTTGTTGACTTTATAGTCCCACAAAATAGCATAACCTTGCATAATCCTGCTGCGTTCTTAAATGCCAATAGATGATCTCTGTGGATGATGTACCAACAAGATTTCCTGCATTTCTGCTGACTGTTTAAAAGGAGAGTTGATGTGACTCACCACTAGAATTCTCCTAATTGAGTTAAGACTCAGAAACACGTGAACGTCATTGGGTCATAAGTCACATTTCCTTCATTCTCTCTGAGTCAATACCGTCTCTGAAGCTCCTTCTCTTCCTCAGTACAAATGACACAAAATACATGCCCCGTGTTATCATTTAAAAACGTTAAGCGCATCGTAAACACGCCGGCGTGAAAGGTTGAAGGCATTCAGTAAAGTCTGCGCTTTGCAATTTCATGTTTCGCTCCGAGTAAAGAGAAGGAAGCAGGCGGTTCTAAAATAAAGACAGTGAGCGAAAGAGAGGCAGGAGGAGTGCTGTTCAACACTCCACATGAATAATTCACAGCGCACTGAAGACATGCCTGACTGTGTCTCACAGTGCAGTTTGTGATAAAGTGAAATGACATTTCTTTCTTCTCACACTTCTCTCTTTGAGAATATTCCTGTCTGGCAAAGGTCCAAACCGCTCATCAAAGCTCACCGTGCCCCATGAGGGCTGCCGAATGGGACCAAATCTGATTTACTGTCGCCTCAATGTTCTGCACCTTCGCGCTGCATATTTGAATGGTCCGTCATTACATAAACGCAGCTGGGCATACCAGAGAAACACCTGTTTGAACAGATTAAGTGTGGCATTAGCGACGCAGATGGTTCCATGATGACAGACAGCCAGAAGGTTTAAAAATAAGCAAATCTTTCCGGAAAAGGATCACAATTTTTGATATTTGAGATATTGTAGAGCAAAAAATATATATACTGTTATATAATGAGAGCTTTTCCACCTTTTTTTCCCCATTTTTGACCTGAATTGTTTGAAAAGGTGAATTCATTTTTGCACCTTTTACTAGGTTTGTCAAGGAAAAGAAGAGGCTGAAATGGACAACTGGGAAACGGGTGTTAGACTCACTAAATTATTCTGTAGCTCTAAAACGTGATAAATTTACATGATAGGTGTGAATGCGTTTGAACAGATATTTGTCTAATTCTCATTTCAACCAAAAATATATAATTGTAATTTCACAGCCGACATGCCAGGAATGGTGAAGATTTCTGGATGGAAGCCATGTGTAACAGACCGGAGTGTTTGACCGGAGTGTTGAAAGGAGATCAAGCTTTTTCTGTTGCTGCTCCTGTTTTATGGAATAACTTACCTTTCCAGATTAGATCTCCCCACAGCCTGGATCATTTTAAATCACTTCTTAAAACTCATTCTTACTCTTTGGCATTTAATTGATGTATTGTTTTGTGTTCTGTTTTGTCATTTATGTTGTCGTTCTTGTACAGCACTTTGGTGCAGTTTTATACCTGTTTTAAAGTGCTATATAAATAAATTTGACATTAAAACCAGACGGAAGGTGAAAAGATATGGTGCATCTGCTGATGTCATGTAATGATTTTGTGAACATACCTCATGAACACATAGGACAGCATTACAGCATCATCAAGTGCACATGCAGTAAATGTCTTGACTCATAATGTGGTCAAAAACAGGAAAATTTGACAATCTGTAATTAGCTGCAATGATTTTGTGAACATCACAAAATCTTTGTGATTTTTCTTCCTTCAGCAGAAAAAAAAATGTGTTTGAAACATTTAAGATGGATGAAGGATAACATTTGACTTGGATAATTGCAGGTTTTATCACATAATGAATAAATCCTGATCGTCCTAGTTGCAGTTTGCCAAAAAAAAAAAAATTATGCAACCAGATTATGCAACAGGCTACTTTTTTTTCATGCCTGTGAGGAAGCATTCACTCAAAATCAGAAGATATCTTAGAATGGTAAGAGTTTGTCCTCGTGCATTTGAACACCTTTAACTAAGCCAGATTAGTGGGACAACGGGGTAAAATTTCACAAAAGGCACATCTAGACGACGTTTTTCAAATGTCTCATGTTATTCCTTAAACTCAGCCCTGATCTCAGTTTCATTCATGATAGATTTACTGACACATCATCCCGTGTGCCGTTGCTTAGATGGGAAAACACATGTCAGCAGCTTCGGTTTATTTCACAGAAGTGCATGAAAATTGTGGCAATCGAGGACTCTGTCGGATGATCTGGTTCCAGTTTGAAAGTACGCTTGTATATTTATAAAATCATGAATTAATTGGCAGGGAAGAGTTTTAATCACATGCACCGTTTTCCTTGGAGGACGACTGAGAAGAATTGCTTTAGAAAAGTGGGGTAGGAGAGTGAAGAGTTCCTAAATTTGCTGTGTGGATTTAAAAATAACAAAACTTGTAATCATTCACAGATTGGGACAATAATTCGGTTATTGTTAGTGGGAATTATAAATGTACTGATTAATATTTCCTGGCCAGTACGCATTTCAAGATTTCCTTCAATGTCTAACTTGTTGCATATGACTTTGAGCAACTCTGATTTTTGTTTTTGTTTTCTTTTGAAAATTGTATTTATTAATTATTTATTTGACCTGCTGATCACCAAATAAAACCAATCAAGACAAAAATGGGAAAATAAGAGATAGACTGGTGCATCTCTAGCTCATATTAAGATTTTACATGATTGCTGATGAATTAAAAAATAACATTTAAAAAAGTTAATTTAAGTTTGAGTGCAAAACGTCTAGATTTTATATTGATTATACATCATGAAATAAATGCATCACAACTTTAAATAAATTGCAGGATATGAAGTAACATAATATAAATATGTGGGGGGTTTTTTAGTATTATTGGATAAAAAATCTCAATGTTTAATCTGAATAGATGAGAAATTTATAAGTATAACCCCAGGAAACACTCAGCAGTGCATAAGTAATATTAAATGCATGGAATGCTCAAATAAATAAACAGAGATTTTAAAAATAAGCATGATGCCAAATTTGTGGTTTTGTCTTTAAAGCATGCGGTTTCTTAAATGATGCCGAGTTAGAATCATCATGTCCAGAACTCGCCTCAATCTTGCCAGACTGCCTCTAGCGATACAATCCTATCTACACTTATCAGAAAACTTGATCTACATCAATAAACAATATGTCTTTCGAACATAGTAAAACATAAATGCAATATGGTCCAAACGAAGGCAGTTAACCTGTATTCATCTGAAGACTCCACAAACAAAAATATCATCCCTCTTTCTGTAGTTTAGTTTTCATCCATTTTTCTGCCTTGTAGTAAACACAGCTCTCTTGGTGTGATGCATAGACCCAAACTGGTCCATGGAAGCCATGCAAGCTGCGTTTTTATTCATTCATCTTGCCCCAGTTTAGGTTGAGAGATCAGTGTCCTGAGCGTTAACAGGAAGGACCACAGGGGGGAGGAGTCCATTTTTCTTTTTACTATGAAAGGATTCAGTTCACTTCAAAATCCCTTCACAACATTTATTTCCCAAATGGTTCTAAAAGATATTAAAATGTTGAAAACAACTAGTTAAATTTTTTAGCGCTGCTCTTCGTAAACTGGGTTAAGTTCTGGTGAAGTTTACACTTTCCTGTTTGTCTGTAAAAAGAATTGCTATCAGTTTTAGTGAAAAGCTTTTAAGACCCGGCTATATAAAAAGTGATCCTTTAACTAACAATCAAATAAAGGACCATTAATTAATTGTTGAAACCTTTCAGAAAATGTGTAGTCAAGTGATAGCATCCAGAATGTTAAATGTCAAAATACCTTCACTACATCAAAAAGGTGATGGCATCATAAAAATGTCCTCTGTGCATTTTTACCTCACTTAAATGATTCAGATCAAATAAATATTTACATCAGACCAAGACAGCCTGAGCAAATTAGTCTTTAAATCTTCTGCACTGTGAACCAACGATGAATAAACATGGCAGGAAATGATGGGTGGAGAGTCTTAGGCAGATCCTGGCAGGGTGCCGGTACGGGGCAGAATTTGCGTTGAGTTTTCCAGGTCATGACATCCCCAGAGAATCACACTACCAGTACCGTGTTGGACTGCCGGGACTTTGCTCTTTTTCTGAAATGCTGTGTTAGTGTTACGCCAGAGGAAACACAGTGAACACCTTTTAAAATGTTCTCCTTTTGCCTCATCTGTCCACAGAGTATTTTCACAGAAATCATGGGGATCATCAAGATATTTTCTGACAACCATGAGACATACACAACATTTTGCTAAGTCTCTTGTTCTGTGTTAAAGCAATGAGAACTGCAATGCTTTAGATTCTGGTCCCTAAGCTCAGTTCTAAGGTGCTAATATCCTGCAACTTTTAGATGCATCCCTCCTCCAGCACAACAAACCTAGAAGCTGCAGAACAGTAGGTTTCCAGGAGTATTGCTTCTGAAATACTTTTGCTGTGTTAGAGACTCCTGGGAAGGTTCACCTTTGTGCCATTTGTTCTCCATTTGTTAATGAATTTCTCAGTGGTTCAGTGGAGTCTAAAGCCTTACAGATCTATGGCCTTGTAAATCCTGGATTACAAGTTTACATTAGATTTTTCTTTTCTCTCTGAATAAATTAAAAGCATCAGTGTTTTGTATTTACCTAGATTATATTTGATGTAAAAAAAAAAAATACATATTGGATGATCTGAAATGTGTAAGTGTGGAAAACTAGGAAAGGGAAAATACATTTTCACATCACTGTACATGTGACTACCTATGTAGATTTTTTTGAAGTGCAACCATCGCCATCTTTCTTTTTTTTTTGCAAACTCAATGCTTACCTTCTCTTTTCTTTCCTTTCACATCTTTTCAAATGGCCTGTTTGATTCGCTGAACCCACAAGGTCGACGCAGAACACAAAAACATCTAAAACTTTCACAATTTTAGACATGTGCGATTTAAAAATTTAACTAATACATGTAAAAAAAAATAAGAAAAAATCGTTTGGTTCAGTTACATTGTTCAGTAGAAAAGCCTAGCACCCACGCACTTTGTTCTAGAGGCCTCTGTCTGCACAAAAAGCCTTACAGCTTCCACTAATCAGCTTGTGACAGCTATGTCCAGATACGAGGCCAGCGAGCTATTTTTGATCCCTTCAATGCCGTGGAGCCACATCCTTGTACTTGGAGCACAAGGCATCAATTAGAAAGATAGATGCCCTTGACAATGTGTGGCTGCTCTCAATTAACATCATAGGTGTGATAAAAATATCCAGGTGCAGCACATTGTTCTCCACAAGCGAAGGCAAATAAATCCATCAGTCTTGACCCAACATGAATTAAGATTCAGAAACAATTCCTTTACTGCAATACATTCCTTACTTAAAGATGTATTTTTTGAAAAAAAAAAAAATGTATTAATGGAATATTTTCAGCCATATCTGCTGAGAAAGAGCCATTGTGTTGGCTTCTGCGAAGCCCCGCTGACAGAGCGCTCAACGGATCTGCAATGCAATGATCACACCAACTTTTGTCAAGAGGTCAAACAATGTATCCATGGAGACTGTGGTGAAAGCAGCACGCAAGTTAATTTCTGTTTGTTTTTTCGTGCTTTGGTTCAATAGATTCTTGTCCGCAGACGTAAAGTGGAATGATTTTCATGTGGAATCCCACAGAAAAATCTCAGAGCACCTAAGTTTCCTATAGAGTTAATGAACTGGAATGAAGCCATTTTTTTCACACAAGTCTTAAGAGAAGTAAGCAGAATAAATGGAAATAGTACACTTAACCCATTATGTGTCTGCGTGAGGCATAAAAGAATGCGAAACAGGGAAATTAGAAACTAAATTGTTTGTGGCATTTAACTGGATGATAACTGAATATTAATAGAGTCCTGGCAAAGTTTGACCCCTTACATTGTGTTCGTAGGTTTATAACGTGGCAGAAAGGTCACTAACATTAAAAGAGTGTTTTCTCTTCCGCCAGGTGATTGCAAACAAAACAAAATAAATAGGATAGAAAGGACATCTCAAGGCTGACATATTTCTGAAGGTGATCGAAGCATGGAGATTATGTTTTCTTTTTTTTATCTTTGACAAGAGTTTGTAAAGCAACATATAAATGTATAATTTTACATTTTCCAAAGTGTTGAGGTCGGAGCCATTCCAGATCCCCACTGTTAGCCGGCTTTATCAGTTTTTGGAGTGTGTTTAGGATCAAAATCCTTATGGGAAATCCAATTGTGTTCATCTTTCCCAAACTGTCAGAAACTGGTTTGACTCTCCAAGTCAAACCAGTCAAGTCAAATTGTTCAATCATAAACTGGAATCTCACAATGTAGATTCTTTTAGACATGTATTAAGTGTGTTCTTTTTCTGCTCCAAAACTAGTATCTTTAATCTTCACAGAAATGAGCAGCAGACATGTAGGTGGAAGACAAATAATCATCAATAATCAAAAACCCTTAATGTTTATGAACTTCATTCTGATTCCTATTTTGTAAACTACTGGATTAGTGAAACATGTATAAAGCATGGTAGTGCTTTTATTATTTTAGCTAATGATGTGCATATTTGTGGGATTCTTAAACTGAGTTGTGTAACAAAAACATTTTGATCTTTTAATTATTTCAAAAATAATTTCATTCAGAATATTTTGAAACATTTTATTGAGGAGGATGGATTGTGCTTGGTTAACAAAAAAAAAAACGTGCAGAGCTGCCAACCCATTTATTTCATCATTACTTCCAGTGCTATTGACAGAAGGAGCCTCTCTCTTTGCTCATGCCCCGCTATTTACCAAATAACTCGTGTCAAGAAGCCAAGAGGGAAAATTTTGACATCCCCGGTGCTCTCCTTCAGACGGAGAGAAGATGAGACACACAGAAATGACTAGATAAAGGCAGTAGAAATGTGTCCATTTAGAAACGCTTCTTTTCCTGTAGCCCTAAACATTTTATGATTCAGTCTTGGAGGAAAACGCCATTCTGCTCTTACACACACAAAAACAAACAAACAAAAAATCAATGGTACAGCTGAATGCAGCTGGTACATACAGCTCAGATTTCCAGCTTTCTCTTTACAGATAAAGAGTCGTGCAAATTGTAATGACGGGTGTCAAGCGAGTCAGTGTCCTTTTTTGACAGACTAAACAAGACCAAAGTCTTGAAGATTGGACCCCGACCAAAAAGCTGCGCATGTAGGAGAAGGAGGGAACTGAGCGCTACATGTGGAAAAGCAGCTTATGCAAATGGTGTTTGGTAAAAACGGCATTGAAGCAGCATTAGAGAGAGAGAGAGAGAGAGAGAGAGAGAGAGAGAGAGAGAGAGAAAATAAATGCTTCTAATTACAAGAGAGCAGGCAGGCAAATGAGTGGGTGGATTCACTGCATGCCACCATTCAGAAACTTGGTGGTGGGGAAGCGGCAGAGGGAACAATAACAAAGGCCACCGCACAGATAATGCATAGCTGGTTTTGAAAAGCTGCACAAACTAAAGCTCTGCAGTCAGACGTGAATACCGCGATCATTTCTTTTTAGAGTAGAGCGGGTGGAAAATTATTATTCCGCATTCAGAGATTCCTTGTAACATTTTGAACTGCAAAATGAGCCTAATGGTGTTGGCCCCAGGGGAACGCTATTTAAATATTTTTGTTAAGATGCGACAACATCTCACAAACATATTTTCGACTCTCATGACAAAACGACTTTGAAATAAATGAATATCCTGAATTCCTGTTTTCAAAAATGCCAACATAAAACCAGGTTTCACTCCTCTTGCCTGAATCTGGTGTAATTTAAAGAGCAAATGTTAGAGGGGCCACTTTCTCATACATGTCTCCCTATTTTACTTGCTGCAGGCTTTTGCAAAAATAGGCGTTAAATACAATCAGGGGGTTGTACCTGAGCTAAAGATGAGCTGAAATGAGTCAAATCTTGATCCCGAGAGACTTATTTTTATTACATGGCAGTAGTTGTGTCAAGGTTTAAATTACATTTGAATTGTCTTGTGAAGGATTCACAGCTCCTTAAGTGTTTTAAGTTCTTCTTCACTTATAAACTACAAACTCACTGTATTTTAACTGGGATGTATTTTGAAGGACTAACACAAACTAGAAGTAAAGAAATGTAAGGTAGAGGTAAAATGAAACATGGCTTCCCAGCCTTTACACAAATAATCTGAAAAGTGTGGTGTGCATGGATCTTTTCAACCCCCTGTCCTCTGATACCCATAATTAAATCAAAAGCTAGTTACC
This sequence comes from Poecilia latipinna, assembly GCF_001443285.1. Lineage (NCBI taxonomy): Eukaryota > Metazoa > Chordata > Actinopteri > Cyprinodontiformes > Poeciliidae > Poecilia > Poecilia latipinna. The sequence goes on along the minus strand of NW_015113661.1, from coordinate 43,741 downwards.
TTTATACATCACCTAGCAAGTGAATAAATATATTAATGTGTGCACAGCTGTTCTTGGAAGGGTGGTTTTGAAATCTGGAGGAACTGAGAGATCTCCAGTTCAGAATATGTTTTCATAGTTGCTGAAACTATCACTGTGTTGTGACAGTAAAGTATGAGACAGATAAGCTGTGAAAAAAGTTAGCTCCTCTGCATTCTCCCTGTGGACTTGCTGTCTGCTACATAAATACACTGGTCCACCTGAAACAACGAATCAGAGCCAGGAGGAGGGTCTTAGTACTGTTGATCATCCTTGTGTACATGCTGCTCACAACCTCTCCCTTTCTCTTTTGCGACGCTACAGATGGGTTCACCAAAACAGAGGCTTCCATGAATGTTCAGGCTAGTTAGCATAGCTACCGATGACGGCGGTAAAAACAGTTTTCCTGGAACGATAAATTGCTTCTTCAGCATTAGCACATTTAGCAGCACATACACAAGGTTGATTGACAGCGCTAATGCGCTCCACCTGGCACTGATTGATAGTTTTTGATCGGGAGCGGTGCATTGGTGGTGGAGAAGCTCAATCTCCACCACCAGATCATTTGACTCATATTACTCCGTCACAACATTTTTTTTTTTTGTAAAAGTTACACACGGCAGCTTCAATTACTCCACAAATTTGATCTAAATTATATTCACATTTGAGGTTTATATTTGTTCATTTTCCTTCCACTTCACAAAGTTGCACTACTATAACTTAAAGTTTAAAGTTATAGTAGTGCCCTTCTACAGGGGGTTAACAGGGGGTGAAGATGCTGATATATGAAAGAAGCAGAATCAAGTTTGAACTGCAACAATGCACACTGGGAGCCATTGTGCATGTTGCTTTGGCACGTAGCTAACGTGTGGCCATCTGCACCATCACTCTCTGAGTAGCTCGCATTTCTTGTCAAAGTTGGTCTTTCATTCAAACAAAGCGGAGTAGCCTCATTGATCTGCTGAAAAAATAAATTAATAGGCTACTGATTTTGTCCAGAGCTGATGTGCCGACCTTTCGTTACCAAACTTCACAACCTTCTATTAATGCAGTGCATCAGGAAGGTCATCACACTGATATTTCTACTTTTTTTTGTTTTGCAAATCTGTATGAGTCAAGCATAAATTAATATTCTTGATTACTGAATGGAGCGGGTTGATCTGAAATTGTCTGAAACTGATATCCACTTTTACATTTCAAATCTTTTTCAGTCAGTCCATACAACTACACCTTCTTTGGGGTCTCTTTTCTGCCTACAACCCCTCAGTTAATTCCTGTATAGGAAAAAAAAAAAACTACCATTTTAGATTTGCATGGTGCAAAAAAAACTGCCCATGGTGGAACTGCAAGTTTTGGTTTGGATTGTTGCTGCTAGCATTTTCCACTTTCCCTGCAAAGCAAAAAAAAAAAATTCTAGTCTGCTGGGAAGCGTTTAATCTTTGAAACAACTGAAAGCCACAGATGATAATCTAACAAAATCTCCATCCTCAGCTCTCTTATCTTCCTCCAATTTCTCTGTTTCTGTCGACTTGTTTTGTTTTTCTTTTTTCTTTTTGTCTATCTTTATTATTAGTTACTCTGCAAGATCTCTAAATCTGAAAAGTTCAGAATCCACACCTGAAGAATACCAATATTCATCTTCAATTCGTCTTAAGTGCAGAGCTGAAAAACCACTCACAGTCTTCCACGTATGTGAACCAAGTCAGTTTAATGCCTCTGCACTGTGTTTTATTTATTAAAACCATCTATCATGATATAATGGATCACACAGAATATCTAGAACTTCTCCTTTACTGACCTGTCAAAGAAAGCATGATCCTACCACCACCATGCTTCACCAGGGCAATAGCTTTCTTTCAACAATTACTTTCTTCTTGCCCTGCTTTCATAAAGGCCATATGTGTGGATTTTACCACACCATGGAGATATTGACTGTTTCTCCAACTAATGCTCTACTTCCCCAGTTTGGTAGGCTTGCAGCTGTGCAATACAATTTCCATTTTTACATGAGAAACATCCAAAGATTGAGACATTATTTTATAGCCTATAACCATTGCTACTTTTATGTTTTTCAGCAAAAAAACAAGTAAAAAAAAATGTTTAAAAAAATTAAAAACATAAACACTGATGTTTGTAGTTTAAAGGTGACGGCACTGAAAAAGATTCAAGTGTCATGAATATACATACGTAGGGCACAATATGTTGGGAATGGAAGTTCATCTTTCTCTGTTCATACCACACTGATAGCTGGTTTCTATGGAGTTATAGAGAAACTGAGAGAGCTGGATGAGACAATCATCGCTAAAATCACGGAGAGAGAACGAGAAGAGACTCCCGGGCCACAGAGAAGCAAAGTGGATGGAAAAGGTTGAAATGAAGGGATGAAGTGGGTCGAGGATGACGCCACATACGGCCCTCGTCTGAAGAGCAGGTTAGATGAACAGCAACAACAAAAAGCTCTCAGATTCAAAGCACTCGCATGCGCCCACTTGCTGTAGTGTTTTTGTCTGCCTCTGTGGTGTTCTACGATCATCACGGTGTACGAGATGAGGATGACAGCATATATGATTTCACCCTGATGCTCTGAATCAAAAGCTTTTATGTTGCTTTATTTTGTGTATTGCAATTTCTTGGCACAGCTGCAACTGAAATAAAGTCAAAGAGATACAAGCTTCAATATAAAATCTCATTTTATGGGTTTGGAAGGAAAAAGTCGACTTACTGGTTCAGGGTTGGGACCCTTTTGTTGCTAGTATTGATCCAAAACATTTCATTTTCAATAATTGCCAATATGTAAACTTGAGCCATTGTTTGCAATCCTCTCAGCACAGAGTTGCACATTACACATCCTAAGTAAAATAAGATTATTAAAATCAAAATTACATTTATGATTTAACATGCCAGTTGCTCTACAAAGGTTCAAAGCTTAAAATGACCAGCTGTCTTACTCATGTCAGTTTCTGTGATTCTGAAATGAATCTCTTGTGCACAATCCACCTACTCCCATGCATGAAGCAGCAGGATCAAAATGTTCATATGGTTTTCGTATTTCCGGCATTATCAAGCAAAATGATAGGAACTCACCATTTGGCAATTTCCTTTCTGCTTAGCGTTTCCTCAAAAGCTTGCTCATATGATCTCCAGTATGAACACCAGTCTATCAGAAACAAATCTATCCAGAGCAAATTGAAGCTGAGCCAAGCAAATCAGGCAAATCACCAAAAAGCCAAATACCTGTAGTTAAGTCAGCCGCATTAGCATCACATAGCAAATCCTCCACGTAATATTAGAGGGAGTGTTTTAATACCTTTCCACCTGGAAAGGTGACAAAAACCTAAATTCCTCTCCACATTGATGAGTTGTTCATCCAGTGTAAAGACATTCTCTTAAAGGGCGTTGCCAAACCTTAACTTTCAGAATTGAACAAGTTGTTTTCAGCCTGTGGCTCTTCCAGTTCAAAAATATCCAAACCACTAAGGTTGCTAGTGTTCAATGAACTGCTTTCATTTGTTGTTTAAAATAGTTTCAAAGCACAGACATGTTTCGTTGGACCGGGTTTGCCTGACGGAAGTAGTGATTTGCCCTTACTTTTTAAGCTGATTTATTTATTTTTTTTATTATTATTATTACAAGCATACTGGGATGTTATTCATTTACTCTCTGTGTTGTTCAGCTGCTAATTTATCTGTTTATGTGTGTGCTGTCAAGTGAGAAGTGGTCTCCAGGGGCTTTTTCACCAAAAAGCAGCAACTGGCTACAACTGGGAACCAACCACATCAGGCAACATAAACTGTGACAAAACAGCACTTTCACATATAGCTGTAGGATTTTACCATTGTTTCAAATGTTCCTATATCCAAATTTATTGATTAAAACTTCAAAAATCCGGTCTTAACTTAGAACGTTGGACTTTTTGGGGGGGGGGGTTTGCCTCTTTACCAACTGTATGCCATCAGTCTGAATGTTCCTTGTTGCTTTATGCAAAAGTAACACACAGAACAAGCCAAAATGCACATGCACACATCATGTGAAGAGGCTCCCTGAAGGGTGAAAGCATAAATTAGGAGAACAAGCTCCCGTTGGTGAGCTAATACCTACCTGCCAGCTTTATTTGGCCACACACATGGCATAGCATCTGTGCTGGTCCAGACTTGCTCTGTCATTTTACACACTCCTTTCTATCTCCGTTTATTTTCTGTGACCTAGAAGTACTTCTTCCTCCCATGGAGACTTCCACAAAAAGCTAAAAAAAGATTCACTTTTTCCCTCTCCTATGGAGGAAAGAGAAAGGGATACATATGGGAGCCAGCCTTAGAGTGTCGTTACAATAGATAATTTAGATGGTATTCAAAAAAAAAGGAAGACTGCCCTGCTAAGAGCTAAGGTATGCATGGTTGCATTGGATGTAGAAATATAAACAGGCAGCTGGTAAGAACGCCGATTGAGTCCCCTTCACTTCTGCTTATGGGAAATAATATGAGAAAGGCTCATTCAAAGGCGAAGACAATGACAAAAAGATATTCTTCAACATGAAAGGATTAGATCAAGTGATCTAAATCTGTGTGGAAATACTGAGCATAATTAAAACCCTCACTGAAAATGTTAATCCTGATTCTCATCTAAATGATAATTTAGTTTTAGACAAGAGACAAGAGCCTCACTATTTTATAAAACGTGATGAATAAGAAGTTAGAGTTTATGTACAGGACAGTCTTCATGGGGAATGAGGTTGTGTTCTGCAATGAGCACCTACTCTTACTGCCCCCTACTTCCATTAAGTTAATGGAACCCAGAATTGCTAACTTTGGTTTTTCTTCAGTGTTTAGAGCTATCTCAGTCCCTAGCCACCTACAAATCTCTGAAAACATTGCTATGTTTGCTCTATTGTTTCTCCCTCCATTCCTCTTTTATAAGTTCAAGTCATGGCAGCATGTCTGCCTGTTGGAGTGCAGACATTAAAATGAATTTACTATGTTTTTTGTTGTTTTCTTTCCTAAAAAACTTAATTAATTATCTTATGTTAAACAGGGAGCCTCAAAACACTTAAACTGGTTTCACACTGACAAAATATTCCCTATTTTTTTGAATGAGAATCGATAAAATGAAACAGAAAATAACAGCATGGTGTAATCCACGTAGTTTTTATGTTCTGCAACATGGCATCTAATTTACTCATAGCAAGGTTAGAAAATTAACAGTGCAAGAAAATAGAAAACTCAAACCACTGCCTGTCTGTCTTAATGACATGGCACAGCTAAAACCACAGTGAAACAACAGCATTGCAAACACTTCAAGTTTGTCCCAAATTGATGAAAAAGCAACAACCAAGGTGGTCAGTGAAGCTGCCAAGAGGCTGACAGTAACACCAAGGAAACTGAAGAAATATCTGTCAAGTACCGTCTGTGTTCTTCTGCATGAGACAACAATATCATCCTTTGTGTCCATTTATCTGAAAAGAGAGGAGGGCTGTGAAGTTGAAATTTTTTCTTACAAGTGAAACATCAAGAATTATCTAAAGTTTCCCTGAGCTTTGTGGGATAATGTGTCACAATTTGTTGAAACCAAATTTGAACTCTGAACCAAAACTTGACAAGTTAAAAACAACATTAAATCATGACATTGTTCACACCCAGGATGAATATATCGGCAGCAGCATCACAATCAGTGGCTTTCAATGTAATCTCATTGTTTTATCTTTATTTGTTTTATTGTTCTCGGCAATCTAGTAAGAGCAAGGATGAATCCATTTTTTTTTTTTTTTTTTTTTTAAAAATTATTTTACCAAGATAAAAAAAAAATCATAGCGATTAGAAACCTATTTTTCTGGTCATGAGGCAACAACAAATACAACACATAAAAATAAAATGACTTGAAGAAATGAAATGTAAGATTTTAGAATGTCTGTGGGGGAAAAACATGTGAAAAGATCTATCAAGGTTCCACTCTCACGGCTCAACAAACCACCCCGTCATTTCAACCTAGCTTGTGGATATGATGCTAACGCACCCTGTCACTGCTGTGACTGACAATAGCAATTATTTATGCAAATAAATATTTACATTTTTTTAAAAAAAAAGCTTAAATTAATTGTGAGATAAAGCTTAATTGTATATCCAATTAGGAGGAAATTCTATAATTCAAGTGCTTGAACCGAATGAGTCAATGCTGAAATAAAATGTAACAAATGTATAAGAAAAATCTACCCTAGAGAGGGCAGGTAGACATTGGACAGGAAAAATTGACTGTCTATTTGTGCATCTGTGACAGAAATGATAATTACTCAATCTAGACAAACATTTCTATTCAGTGCTGCTCTTATGTAGTCTGATTCTTTTTGGTTGCCTTGGTGACATGTGCTTTGGAAAGACAAAACAGCCTCTCTTAAACTCCCAGCCTGTTAACAGACTCATTGTCATCCAGCCAGATGCTCTGGACTGTGAATTAAAAAGGTGAGAAAAAAAAACAAAAAAACATGCAGATACATACAACCATACCTGCCAACAAGGAGGAATTCCCCACGCACCCTTTGTCGCCTCATAGCCATCAGAAGATTACGGACCGTCATGCCCTCGCAGAAACACACCACCACACGAGCTTTGGGCAGACGTTCCTTTAGTTTCCCCAAAAGGCGATCAAAATGTTTCTCTTCGGCGTTGCTGTAGATCTTGTCCGAGTGGGCGATGCACAGGCCCTCTTGAGAGGCCAGCTCCTTGAAGGCCTCCATGCCGCTCTCCCCATAGTTTCCTGAAGGTGATTAATAAAGCAGACATTAGCTGCATTTCCATTAACCACAGAATTCCCCAAATTGAAATTACGCATTTAAAATTGTTTAATGAAAACAAGTCAGTTTTGAGAGAAAAAGAAAATCAGTTTTTTGATTAAAAATCATCAGTTTTTCCGCCAGGATCAGGTTGTTTTTCGGGCGTATTTAGCAAAACTGCAACAGTTTTTCGCACCACCCAAGTCACATGATCAACAGCCGGATGTTGCTGCTGGCGAAAACAACGAAGAAGTCAGCCAGAAGTAGTAGGCGGATGATGTTTGTTTTTGTTTTGTTTTTTCGGACAATGTGCGGCTGGCTCTGCCAGAGCTCTCACAACATCGCACAGTTCATGACAAGTTTTGTGTCATGAATCAAACGTGTTGAATCCCCAGCTCTTCTGTGAAATCGTCAACTACAATTTCCCTCAAAATGCTGCAAACATAGTTGCCCCAAAAAATAAGGGGCTTGTCACTCAGACGCCTGAACAAAACGCCGGCGTCTCCTCTGATAACTGATAGATGAAAAGCGCTAGCTTTACGGGTTAATTATTCATATAATTAATGTTTACATCTGTTTACATCGGTAGCTGCCTTGATTTTTTAATGACTTCACCTGTGATTTTAATTTAATTTCTTAATTAATGGAAACACCGCAATTACAAAATTGTGGCTTTTTTAAATTTACATTAGCAGAATAGAGACAAAGATTTGCACACATTTGTAATGGAAATGCATCCTTTTTTTTTAACTTTAGAAATGATGCCTGAAAAAATCTAATCTCATAATATTACAAATGCTTCATGGCAGGTGTTGTCATCACTGGCACAAACAGGTTAGTTGGAATATTTTTTTTGTTGTTGTTTTTATCTAATGTTAATGTTGTTAATGTTAATGTTAACGTTTTCATCTTATTTTATCTAATAAAATAAAACATCTTTTGAAATCTGCCTTTTGTACTCACTCTGGTGGTTTTAATTTTGAAAGGAAGCAGATTATCAGAGTACAGTTAACATGTTGTTTACAAGTCATATTCTACATATTTATGTGAAAGACAATCAATGTTATGCCTAAAGGACTCCTCTCAGCAGTCTCTCACTGCCTCAATCCTTGACTGACCCAAAGCTCTGATCCACTGATAATGAGAGTCAGACTTGACTTGCTGCTGATTGCAATCAAGCCCAAAGGGGTGAAGACGCCTGTCCCTGTTTAACTCTAAACTGTCCCAATCAAGAGCCTGGCAAAGCTGTTTCTATGTCTAAATCTTCTCCTTCCATGTAGACTGCAACGCTGCTCTGAATTGATGAGAAAACCCACAGCTTCTCAGTCTGAGAGCTGGATTACACGGACAATCCAATCGCTTTGCGTGCAACAGAACACGTTTTTGCATTTGAACAGACATGTCATCATAGGGAAATCAGAAGCACCTTGCTGTAAATATGTGAAAACATTTGTCTTGCAGTTGATGAGTAGCCCCAATTCTTGCAGGAAGTCTATGCCGTGTTTTGCATGAGGACAAACAATCGTGCATCTGCACATGGTGAAGCTTTACATTGCTGCTGAAATAGACATCAGTGTAATTCATTTATGCAGGTCCATAATGCGTCCATGTGTTAGTTTGCCAATAGTCCTTTGATTATATTTTCAATTGCCTCTTTTCATTCTGCTGCAGGTAAATGGAAATAATGATATCCAATTATTTTACTCTCTCCATCTCAGCTATGAGACCGGTGGGTGGCGGTGCATTAGTTGACACCTCACAATGACCAAACAACAACAAAAAACCCGCACTAAGCATTCATCGCCACACAGATGATAATCGAGACAGGTAATTTATGCAATTTCACAGCTCTGGCTGTTGCTACAGGCAACAAGCTGCACTTATAACTTGTCTCGGGTGGTGGAGACAGAAAACTGATGAGCTTGAGCCAGTCGTGACCATGGATTCAAGATGACTAAAGACAAGACAAACAAGGATAGTGCCTTGCGAAAGTATTAACAGCACTTTAGTTATGTTACAGCCAAAGGAGGTTGACTACAAATGCATGCCGCACTTTACAGATTTTATTTGTTATAAAACCTTTTATACTCACTTCACAATTCTGTTCTGCTCTCTGCTGGTTTATCACAACAAAATCTGGTGAAAGACACTGAAGTGTACACACTTCAAGTATTTACAACCCTTGAACTTTTACACGTAATGTGTAAAAGTTCAAGGGTTGTAAATACTTAAATTAGCTCCAAACAATTTCAATCAAGTTTGGAAAATGTCTTATTTTCATGGACAGAGTATGACTTTGCCTCTCTGGGAATTGAGTTAAGGGTGTTACAACAAATTTCAATCTCTTTCAGATTGGTCAAAGGCAACCATAGTAATCTATATAAGTTGAACAAGTTGAAGAGATTTAAAATAAAAAATGTCAACAAATGTCCAAATGTCACTGCTTAGGCAGAAGCCAGTGCTTGTAGCTCAGCCAGTTGCAGCAGAAATGTAGAAAAGTTTCATTATAAAACTCTCATCTGTTGTTTATTTCAAAACCAAGGGGTTAATTATAATTTGTTGAATTTTTAACAATGTAACAAGCGTCTGGCAAATAACTATTGTGATGAAAAATGTTGCTAAGAGCATCGCTTGAATACTTGTGATTTGCGAGTATTCAAATCATAAGTATTCACAAAATAGATCACAAAATAACACCTTCTGTACCAATTATTGATTTCCCAGTGCTGTTCTGTATTGCATTTGATATAAATGGTAACTATTCATTTATGCCAATGTTCTGCAGTTCTTGAATTTTCTGATGGCATTCCCAGAGAAGGGTCAGATACCTGATATCACCTATAGCCCTTCAGGTACTACACTTTCCTAACTCCCTTTGCCATTTAGCAAATGCCAGCCTGCACTCGTCTCCCATACCTAACTATAATAAGACTCCCCAAAGATGTTTTACACTCCCAGCATGTCTGCAGTTCCTTTGGGAGAAATCCTGGTTAATGCAGCCTGTCAGTCATAATTTGGGTGCACATCACTGACTGTGTTTCACCAAGACTTTAATGAAAAGCCACGGACATAATTCATTTCACAGTAATTACTCTGTCTACCCAACCCGCCTTTTTTCTGTTATCTCCTGTCTCCACCACAACATAGGCGATGTGCTGCAAATGAGGAAAAGTTTTCAAAAAGGGTAGAAGCTAATCACAATGCGAGAATGTAAGTGTATTTATGAGAATTTACGTTCAGTTTAATTAATAGGTATTTGATGAAATCTGAAGCAGTTGCATAATTCTTAACCATGTCCTCTCCAAATGAAAATGGAATAAATATTGATGTGTCTATTCTAAAATAGTCCCTCATGTACTGTAGTGCAGTTCTGAAACTTGCCATGGTGGCCATCCTAACAAAGCCAGAGAGTTCACACGTTCTTTTTTTTCCGATTAGCAAAGCACATTAGGTGTGAAGTTGTGGAAACAATAGGAGTACTCTTTATGGTCTTGCTGTGCAGATGTACATGTGAATGTTCCTGCCAAGTGTGAGACATTATTACAAAGAAAATGATATAGAGTTCAACCTCAAAAGGTTGACACAAAAAGAAACTCAGTTGGAATTTAGAAAAAAAAAAATCAAAGTAAAAACTGCTCTGGGGTCAGTGCATATTTATATTGCACCATAAAACCCTGAGGACCTGTGAAGCCTCAACGGCATGTGATCCTCAATATGTCAAAGTGTATGACTCCTCTTCTATAAATATAACAACTAATAGGCTGTTGTGCCACTCCTAATAAAAAGAAATGCTTTGATGAAATGGTTAATTGAAGATGCAATCAAGAGAACCTGGGTATCTATAAACTAGGTATTTTGTTTACTAGCATGTGACACTGGATTATAAGACCCTTTACTGCAGTACAGAGTTGGTCTGTGTCAGACTTTAAAAAGGTTTTTAGGACATTAACCCAGAGCCCTCAGGTTTTGAAACACAAAATATATTTTGAGCATTTTGAAAGCAACATTAGGGTGCTTTAGAAATTTACTTTGGTTCTCATAGATATCATATATAGCCAAGGCAACTATTTGAAAGCAATGACATCATAGTAGTCCTACCTAGTTAACTATGAGCAGGTCAAGACATAACAACAAGCCTTGTGCATGTTTTTTGCCACCTTTGTTTATATATATATATATATATATATATATATATATATATATATATATATATATATATATATATATATATATATATTTCAGTGATTGTATCACATACGATTAATTATGTATTTATTCATTTCTGTATTATTATCAATTGAAATTTTTAACACGTGTATTTTATGTTTGAATCCTTACTCTGGTCTGTCATGAGAATCAGCAGAAGGGTGGAGCTTACACTGATTGGTTTAAAGTTCACTTGATGTTTAGAGTAACCAATCATCTTCCGGCTTGATGGCTTGCAGCAATAATAATTACTGTCCAGAGCACTCCAATACAGGAATTTAAAATTAAATCAATACTGAAAGGATTTAATACATTTTACTGTTTAAGAACATCAGTTTTTAGTTTTAACTTTTAATTTTTACATTACACTGAAAACATTGTAAATTAATGCTTATTTTGTTGAGAGGTACATTGAGATTATCCTTAAATATAACTCATAAATACTTTAGCTATTAGTTGAACTGTAAACATTTTACTAACCATTAATAGATAAAGTACACAATTTAGCGAATTAGAGAGAATTTCAAAGTGATCAGCATATTGCAAAAAGAAGAAATGTTCCAGTTGTGGTTATATGACCACATAAGAATGATAATTTAATGAATTATCATTTGGCATTTTAGGGTTTTAATACCCATCAGTCTGTAGGTTTAAAAATGGACTGAAATAAATCTGGCCCAGATCTCTCAAAAAGTGGATCTGGAGTTGGTGCTGATTTTTCTCACCCTCAGTGTGAACTGCAGACACGTAGGTCCAGTTGTGAAGCTTGACTATGTCCAGCATGGCCCGGGCCTGCAGAGTGTCTGAAGGAACGACCCTTAGGAAGTACTTGAACAAAGTCTTGTCACTCAGGTCGATGCTTGTGGCAGAGTAGGCAATCTGTGGAATATTGAATAACTGTAAAAGGTTTTGCACTTGAATGGCCACAGAGCTGGATCCGGGGCCGATTACTCCTGCTATGGGTTTCTTTGAAGGCGGTGGCTGGTTGGACGGGGTTCCGTCGATGCACCATTTGGAACCGTCCTTATCATCCCGAATCGAGATGAGAGAGTCCCGTATAAACTCAATGCTCTGCTCCAAGGCAACAGAGGAGTGCCAGCAGGAGTCCCGGATCTCACAGCCGAGGCTGATGTTGGGGAGCAGGTGCTGGTCGGCGTTGATGCGGTCAAGCGTGTGGAACATGGCCTCCACCCGCTGGATACCGTATTGCTCCCGGACGTCCCCGCACTTCCGCTCGGCCACCTTCTCGGCAGACGGCTGGTGGTGGACAGAGAAGAGCGCGCCGATGATCACGTCCCCGTCCATGCGAGCCACGGAACGGGACGCGGCGCGGGGCACCACCGATCTCTCGTGGATGCTGCCGCTGCTGTGGGTGATCACGAGGCATGCGGGGAGACACAGGAGAGCGAAAAAACTCATCTTTACGCGTGCCATGTCGTGCCACAGAGCGTGAGCCGTGCCGACTGCGATGGCATATTATCTGCTGTCTGTCAGGGCTTCCACGCTTATCCCAGCCATTACCTGTGGGATTGTTCCTTGGAGTGTATCCGTAGGCACCTGCAGAAAAAAAATCCAGAAAATTGTTGTGATATATGAGGAAAGAAGGTTAAGAGTTTACCAAGCACGCATGTTCTTCTCCACACGCCCTGTTTCACAGTCTCCTATCAGGATGCCTTTGAACAAACCACTTAAATCACAGCTCAATTACGTGTCTCTAATTCTTTAAAGATAATTTAACTATTGCACCTCGTTGAGTGCCAGTGTCATTCATTGAAAAAATACAGAAACCGGATTTCAGCACCACGGACAGCGCGCTTTCCAAACACGTTACAAGGACGTCTATGGGACTGTTGTCTGCACGCATCATCCCCGCAGATCCAAACTCTTCACGGTTTAACCTAAATAATCTATATATACGGAAGAAGAAAAAAATACCACCTTTATTTTAGCACGAACAGAAGCACAAAATACCTTCCCTCCCTCGACTGTTTTCTTATTTGTCATAGATCGTGGATTTTCTTTTCTTTTTCTCGAGAAGTCTCTCTCAATCACCGAATGAAGTCAGGATTATCAATGATATATTATCACACCAGTTGGCTTAATAATCTTTAACCACGAAGCAGAACGTGTCTGGTCACACAATCGCACAGCTCCACGCATACGGATGGTTCTGCTGTGTTAAAACTTACCTCAGTCCTTGGATCATGTCTCGTGCCTTCGTCCGTCTTCTGTGCCGCGTGGTCCTCGTCGGTATTACTTGAGTTTCTCTCCCTCTCCCTCTTGCTCATCCAACTCGAAACATGATAACGAGAACCCCCTCCAGTCCTCTTCCCACCACCCCACTCCCAAGTTCTCCCACCCCCTCCCCCCACTTTCCAGAGCTTTCTTTGAGTCTTTATCTTTAGGATATAACTTAATTAGTTTTACTTGAAGCATTTCCAACAATAATAATTACCCAATCAGAAAAAAACAAAAAAACGGCACCCTTCATGGTACTACTATAGGCAGACTTTCACAGATTTAGACTGCTTAATTACAATGCTGTTCTGTTCAATAAAGTGAATTCAGATTCTTGAAACCAAAAGACAACATGAAATGTTAGGAGTTGCTTCATCCACTTGGATCCCAAGCAACAACCAACAAATCAAAACTCTTTGCTTCATTTGAATGAAGTTTACATTTCATGGATGACCAAAAGTGCCAAAATTCTATAGATAATTACACAACAAATTAGTACTTAAGTTTATGAGTAACTGTTGAAAATTATAACAAATAGTAAAAAAAAAAGAAAGAAATTGTGCAAAAAGTATAGTGCCAGTTTATTCAAAAGCAGAATTTGCAATGATTGTGCTCTTGACCAAGATTAAATACGTTTAATCTTAAATTGATTATCCATCAAAATAAGTAAGCAGGGTTAACATTACTCCAGTCAAGGTGGTCTAAAATGGAGTTGGTGTTATTTACCCAGTCAGGAGTTAGTCTGTTTAATGAGCCAGTCTTTGCACTGCATCACAGAAGTTATAAATATTAATGTAGTTATTTTTGATTTCTTATTTGTTATTGGGGTTCATCTTACATTAACAGATCAAGTAAGGGATAAAAGTACACAATATATTTACAGAAATGTATGAAGCATTGTTTTCTGGTCATGACAACAGCCATTTCCTGTAGAAAGTAGCTACATGCATCGCTCTGGTGTGAATTGGCACATTCTCCCACACAACCTGTATTAAAATCTTGAATGTGTTGACAGTCCAGCATTATGCACTCTGACAATCAGTTCTGTCATTAGATTCTCAACTGCAAATAAGTCCAGTGATTCATTGAGCCATTTTAGCAGTTTTACTTCTTAGTTCTCTCAAATCAATTAAGAGTGTCCTTGACTGCGTGTCTTGTCAAGCTCGTTTCATCAGATTTTGACAGCATCTCATATTTAAATGTTTTTCAATAGAAGTGTTTCTTACAAAGCCTTAACACACCCTACACCATGATGGTCCCACCTGCAAACTTCACTTTTGGCATGAAGATTCTGGGGTGATGAGTGGATCTCTTCTTCCTTCAAACCTGGAGTCAGGTGACATTCCAACGGTTCCACTTTGACCTCATCTATATTCTCCCAGCATTTCACTGGCTTGTCCGAATCTTTAAAGCAAACTTTAATCGAGCTGAAATATGCCTTTTCTGTAGAGGTTTGAGCAGTGAGCATTGACACAACCAATGAAAGCCCTCAGTTCCCTCTCATGTGACGTTTAGCGTCTGCTTGAGAGTCATAGATGATGAGAACTTCTCTGTTCATCTTAAATGTGAGTTGTATTTGATATAACAGACCAGGTGAAGCAACCTTGGTCTGCAATGGCATTCTCTTTTGTCTATAAATCTTAGTAAGCTTTGTAAGAAACACTTCTATTGAAAAACATTTAAATATGAAATGCTGTCAAAATAGTCGACTCCAAAGTAACAAATGAGTCGGTAAATAGTTTAACTTTCCTCTCCTTGGGGACACAGACCCTATACATGAAGGGCTGTGTCGTGACTCACACCAGGCGGTATAAATCACAAATAAACTTAAGAAGTCTGTGTGACACTGTTGCCCGAGGCTTTGGGAGTGATCATCTGTTACTGAACCTGAATAAAAGTGACATGTATGAGAAGGAAAGACTGTTTGGATGCTGTAGACACTCTTCAGGCCAAAGGGCTATGGCTAAGCTTGGTCTATTCTCATAATGGAGTGTGCGTGGGTTGACTGCAAGGCAAATGACTTAAGCATTATAGGCCTATATAATCATCATCATGATGAATTATTGGTAGTGAACATACTTATTAGCCTTAAAAAAACTGTATGAATTAGATGCATTATTCGGCATGTTTGCTATTCAATTTGCAAGTGTACTTTTGAATGTAACAGAGAATTTGATTGTTTCAAAGACATTTTCTTTTCTTCTTACAACTATTTCTATGACTTTGTATTTTCTCTTATGTCAAGAAACCCACTCAGAAACTGTACTTGTTTCTCAGTAAACTACAAGGTTTGAGACATTGTAACTACATTAACAAAACCATAAAAGGATTTAAGTGTCATGATATATTGAGGTTGTAGTGAACCCACACGCAGAGAGGAAGGAGCGTTTTGTGGGTGGTGATGTATTTAATGAAAACAAAAATTAGTAGAACTTGCATACAGTCAGGAGCACACAAAAAAACAGGAATACAAAAATCAGGAACTCAGAGGAGTGTAAACAGGATGTAACAGGAGGAACCAGTGAGAAGTGGAAGCAGGAGAGGTGTATAAATACTGTAAAGGTGAATGCTGGAACAAAAGACCAGGGCTGATTAGCTAATTGATTGAAGGTATGAGGGGAGAGAGAGAAAGAAAATGTCACTGGGGGCGAGGGAGCAGATCCAACTGGAACTAAGTGAATGTAACATTAACAAATAACTAGACACAAGAAATGAACATAAACAAATCAAGAAAGAACTGAGCAAAGCAAAACAGAAACAAGACTGATCACCTATCACCTTGTTCTCTTTGGCCAATATAGTGAAGAAAAGTTTCTAGTTTTCCATTTCTATTACAATATTCAGCAGAATATTTTTTAGTAATTTAACTTTTGGTCACTGATTATTTATATTTAAAAAGTACAGCAAAAGCTAATTGAAACAAAGTGATGTGCTGTATTTACTTGCAGCAACTGTGTTTTGCGCCTTTAACAGTTTTAGACACTTATGTTTCAAAGGCTATCATTTGCAAATGCATCACATTCATTTAAAATGTCACAAAATACCACTTATGAGCTCTATTTGTAGTTTTTTCTGTTTCCATCCGATATGTTAGATGTCAACTTTTGGGGAAAATCCTGACCGAGGGAGATCCATTTTTGCCACATGAGTTGACCACAGCTTTGCCTTCCGACAGCCTTTTTGAAAATTGGTCAACTGCCTCCAAATTGAATGACGGACACAAGGGGTTGTTGATTTTTACTAGCATTTAATTGGACACAGGTACCAGAGGGAAATGTACAAAACAACATGACAATCTATTTTCATGCAGTAAGTTATTAGAAAACAATAACACAATATTTTTACAAAATCTCCATGAATCAGTATCTTGACTTTTGCAAAATGTTGACACAAACTATGGTAAAAAGAAAACATGCTGCCCTCTGCAGAGTGTGGCGTGTAACTGAATAAACCGTTCAGACCTGCTTTTCTCTGAAGGTCTTTCTAGCACAAGAAGATACTGGTTTAAACAGTTTTGCAGCAGTCAGTCTGCTCATCATATTGTTTGGAGCTGTGTATCTCTGCATCTTCACTTGGGCTTATGATATTTGAACTATCCTGAGATGAAGTTTGTTGAATATTTAATGTCTAGTGAAAATACTGTTAAACTGGGTTTTTGACTTAGACATTTTAAGTCAATAAAACGCAAATAAGTTGATGTGAAAATGAACACTGAACTGTGATCAATAGAATAATGTGAATCACGAAGTTGCAAAAATAAAGATATAAATTAATCATGTTTTAGAAAACAAGCTAAAAGTCTTGCAGACATTAAAACCTGTATGATCATTTTTTTTTATTTACTTTCAAATTAAAATATTCCAATAAGTCTGAGCTGAGTATTTCCAAAGTAGATCATATTTCTCTTTCGGGCCTCACTACTTTTTATTTTATGATATATATTCATGTATTTTGCTGACTTGGCAAAGGCCATTTGAGATTCTAGCTGCATTGTTTTTGGTATTTTGGATAATATGTATTGATAAAATACTTATTCTAATGTTTATATATAATATTTTTTGGATGTGACATAATGACAATCATAGTGGCCCCATACGATGGTTTTGTTTCAACTCTTGATGACAAGTGTGCTCATCAGTGCCGTTGATGTGCCCATGAGTCAGCTCCTCCTGCTCCTGGGGGTTTTGTGTTGTGTAGGTGACCCTAGACTTGAAATGTGGCATCTCCCACTGTCAACATTAATGAGCAGGCGTCTGTTCAAACCTTTGTCCTCAAGTGAGAAAATAAATCACGTGCTACACTGCCATCTCCTGTTGCAGCCAGGCTATTACATTTTAGTTTTATAAGCCGTGTTCGGCAGTTCAGTTGTTTGTGGAATGACTTGACTTTTGCATTAACAGAAGAATGCCCTGTACCTCCATGCCATTTCTTACCATTTAACTAAAAATACTAACAAAGCTTTGATGAGTTAATTATACTTGCTTTACGTTTTTTTCCCCACATATGTAAATACTTTTTTAAAAATTAATGATAAAGAAAATTGTAGCTATTATGGCCGTTTTCTCCATTCTGATAAAAACAAATAAACTTGTCCATCTCATAATTATTCTTATAATTATGATCATTACGCATTGATTTGGAAGCAGACACCTAAAATGTACAGGGCAGGTTTACTTGAGGACAAGTTTGAGTACCACTGATATAGTAAACTATACTAATAGGGGGCAGATACAATTTTTATACTTATTTCAGCTCTTTTTCAAAGATCTGGAATAATAAATTCGATGCTACGTTATCCAAGTTTCTTTTCACCGTCGAGTAATATCTCAGGCATTGCAACACTTACACTGTTCAATAAAGTTTCCGAAAGGAAAAAAAAAACGGGATTGCGATTGTGGCTAGGCTAGCTAGTCGTGTTTCCAGAGGCAACTATGCTAACACACGGGTTTACCTCATATATGTAGACAATAATAAGTCGTAGTATGCATTTTCCAGTGAACATGCCTTGAGGTAAGGAAAACCAGCAGTGGCTACATATTTTGCAAAAACGGCCTTTGTTTTGGAATGCTTAGCTTCCGCCTGAGCTAGTTGTTTTTAGCCCACATTAGCATAGTTCAGTGGTATCTATTTCTTGAACAAAAAAAGAAAATGTTGTTGCACAAATATCTATATCAAAAAGTATTTTATTGCTGAAAAAGTTACTTAAGAGGTGACGGTTGCAGTTTAATTTTTTTGTTGACATGCAGCCTGGAAATCCATTTTAATCTTGTAGAAATGTATTGTTTCGGACTGAAATCAGCCGAGCTCCCCAGCCTCCAATTAAAAATCATTTTAATTCCATAGTGCTTTCAAGAATAGTTGGACACTAGTTATGTACATTTAAACTTCAAAATGATTGATATATGCAAACTGAAAAATCTGGTGTTTTGACTTCTGAAATGTCACTGACTATTGATCACAATTTTGAGATTTTAATTGTGATTTATCAGTTTACTTTGTAGGCTAAACATTGTATGTTTCCATTTACTACTTTCATTTTAAACAAACATGTTAGTAAGATATAAAAAAGATTGCCTTAAACATAAATATACCTAAGGCATTAGTACTTAGAGCCCAAATGTATAAATTAAAGCTCTGAAACTTAAGACATGTTGGTGTGCAGTGACAGATTCCACCATAGTTGGATTTACAAATGCAAAATCCAATATAGAAGCTATGTTTTAATTTTGACCATAACCAATTAAAGCTTATAATTATATAATGGCAAGAAAAATCTAAGAATATTTAATAAGGTCACTTTTTTATAATTTGAATATTTTGTTTGACTTTCTGAGGAATTTCTGAAATTAATCATATTTTTTTTTTATTTCTGATTAAAATGTAAAATCATGTATGAACTTACCTTTAATATCAAACAGACTGTGGAACATCAACAAATGTAGAAAATGAGCAATTAAACAAGTACATTGGCGATATAAAGACAGACCGCAGTTGGCTTGCGCCCCCAGAGGTGAGGCACAGCACTGCACTGCCTCTCCTTGGTCTTTAATGTATTTTAAGAGGCAATGTGTAAATTCAGCAATTTTGAGTATAAAAATGTTGAAATTACCAATATGAAAAACAATTTATAGAAGATTAAAGTGGACAAATTGATTTTCTTTTATCATTGTTGGCATGTATTATACTTCTCATGGCCTTGTGTTTATTCATCACAATTACCTCACCTACATCCCCTACCGCACATCGCTGTTGGTGCACCTGTGATGTAGGAGAAGTGTGGAAAATGTGTCATCCCACTCTTCCTGTGTGCTACATGTCTGCCAGACTATTTTTGTTTATCGCCCCTTCTCCCTCTTTTTGTTTCTCCACAGGTTCAAAGTGGAAGCTGGTGCCAATTTGCCCGTGATTGGCTTGTGGGTTGGAGAGGAACCAATCAAGACTCAAGGAAGCAGCTCACCTGTAGGGCTGGCCAATTGACACATATCTTGCTGCTTGGCTCTGTCTGTGGGAAAAGGTTTCTGGTGGGAGTTAGTGGAATAGGTAAGCTTGGGGTAGCCTATACAGAGACTCTGTCAATTTATTGTGGCTGTCAGGTTATTCTCCCCTCTTCAGAAGTGGAGGGATGCAACAGAGATTTAAGCTGTGACACAGCAAACACCATTAGCCATGTAACATCTGGTGGTTGTAGTTCAAAATTAACATTTTACTTGTTTTGCATTTGTTGCCTAAGAGCTGATTTCTTTAACTATCTTCAATGCATTTCTATCTTTGTGTCTTTACATGTCTCACATCACTTGTTCTTAATCATATTAAACATTTTATTTATTTTTACAGAGACACCCAGATGAACGGTTCCACCCCCTTAATTCTGAAGATGGAGAACCATGTTCACTGTATCTCCTGTTTTAACCAGAGATGCATGGCACAGTCTGAACCAGGAGTTTCTTGTAGGATTATCACATGTCCTTTGATGTGTGGGGCTATGTTTCATTCCTGCAAAGGTGATGAGCACCAACTTTTGTGCCCACTCATGAAGGTTCCATGCCTTAATAGCAACTATGGCTGCCCAGCAATTCTGATCCGTAACAAAATCCCTGCACACATGGATGTTTGTCCGGCTGGAGTTGTCTTCTGCCCAGAGAGATGGAACTTGCACCCAACAGAAATATTAGATTTGAAACCTGGTAGGAGATTAGAAAGTATCTTGGATGAGATAAGGAACTATAAAGACCTTGCACTTGCTTTGGAGGACCATCAGGCACTCCTAGAGACCATAGAGGAGATGGGGATGGAAAACTTAACTTACAAAGATTCTGTTATTGAAGAAGCGATACTGTTAGCTTTAGCATTGTCTGCTTCTGAGGCATCAACCGTGTCTTCCTCACTTCAATTGCAGTCTGGTCCAAAAGGAACAGAGGACGTTATGAGTGGAATCAAAGGTTTCAACAAAAAAGATATAAAGGAGAACTGTTCTAGTCTGAGATGTTTGGATGAAAGTGGTGCTCCTGAAAATATCAGTGTATTAAGTAAAAATGTAACCAATGGATCAATGATGGAAACAGAAGCCAATAATATTTCAAAAGAACCTGTGACCCTTCAAATAATATCACACACTTATCCCCCCATTTGTGGTCAGTCATTTCGCCGCGACCAATATCCTTCCCATTATCTAAATATCCACTGTGACTTTCACCCCAACTTCCGTGACCGCATAGAGTCCCACTGTCCTCTGGCATTGTATGGTTGTAGATTTTCCCAGCAGAGGTTGTGGCCATCCACCCACAGGGCTAGGGTGGTTTACCATAAGCACCTTAAGTCATTTGTAATCCTGCCTTCTATCAATGCGGAACCTGCAAAGGACTCCCAGTCAGACCAGTTTAGTGGACTCCCCATTGAGATACTGTGGCACATAGCTGGATTCCTGGACAGTTTTAGCCTCTCCCAGCTGTCCTTGGTGTCGAGGACTATGAGGCAAGTGTGTGCCAGTCTCCTCCCTTCAAGGGGGATAGTAGAGCTGCAGTGGGAGCGAGGACATTTTCCTGGTCATCCTCACACTTTGAGATGGCAGGTCAAATGTAAAGTGAGTAAAAAAAATAACTTGTGTATCTATGTGTTTTAAACAATCACTGTTCTGTAACATGCACCATGGAAGTAATTGTGGATGTACCTTTAACAGCTGCAAATTTCTTTTTTTATTTTTGTGTATTAGTAAACTCACTTATTTTTTACTGTTGCAGGTGTGGAAATTCAGCCCTGCCTTCTGTCCTGTGTACTCGTGGCATTTTGTTGATGTTCCCAGCATGTCGGATCACATGAAGAAGTGTCCTTTTTTCAACAGAGCTGAGCTGAAGACTGAGCCTGTGCCCCTTACCGCCCTGTGCACCGAACAAGACAGACTCTCAGTCCTGCACTGTTATCAGTCCCTGCGTAGCCTCATTGCTTGATCAAGCAAAGCTGATCTTTATGAGATTCACTGTGGAATTATGAGAATGTTGCTAATAAAAATGTCCATTCTTGCACTAAATCAAAATGGAACTCTTATTATT
This sequence comes from Poecilia latipinna, assembly GCF_001443285.1. Taxonomy (NCBI): domain Eukaryota; kingdom Metazoa; phylum Chordata; class Actinopteri; order Cyprinodontiformes; family Poeciliidae; genus Poecilia; species Poecilia latipinna. The sequence continues at coordinate 21,973 of NW_015113661.1, read as the reverse complement.
CAGATACCTTTACGCTAAAATGATGTACTAGTCAAGTTTGTAATTTTGAGTCAGAAGAGAGGAGTAGACATCTTGGATTTGTGCTACAAATATGTTTTGCATGAATGGCAGCCTGGGGAAGCCTTTCCAACTTCACACTAATTTCTCATGGATTTTTCATGTAATGCTCATGGCCTTGATATGTAACTACACTTTTTTCAGTGCCCATATTTTTGAAAGGACAGTCTGGGTTTAAAGATAATTACTTAATCTATTAATTGGCCCTAATTCAGTGGACTTGAAGCCACAATTATTCAAGTAATTGTGGCTTTGTTACAGAGGTTCAGGTCTCATCTATCAGATCTGAGTTTCTCTGTAGTCTGCTTTTTCTGGTGTTCCTCAGGGAACCATTTTGGGTGCGTTTTTTTATCTATGTCCCACCCTTAACGCATCAATTTCAGAATTATAACAATTTTGATTTATAAGCTGATAGTAATCAGACTGACATTCAGCTGAAGCTCTTCCATTCCTTTTCATAAAGCCCACTGACTAAATGATGACTTAAAGTATGAATGGACTTTTGTCAACTCATGCATTAAAAAAACTTGGGATAGCATTTGATTCAAATTTGTTTAATTCTAATTTTCTATTCATCTGATAGAAAATCAAAGACTAAAACAATTCACCTGTGTAAACTACAGTAATGCTTCTTTCAGCAATATTGAAATGTGTTTTCCTTTTTCTCCCACTCGATTATATTGCAACGGCATAAACTTCACATTTTGTTAAATAAAGTTTTGAAGAGGGGAGAAAAAAAAACCGGTCGAGACGATGACTGACTGAGAGTGGCTAGCTATCTTTAGCAGTTTCTTCCCAGCGGCAACTACAGTTAATAGACACGTTTAGACGCATTAATGTAGAAACTATCAAAGACGTCATAACACGCCTTTTCCTGTCAATACGACACAGGTGAGAAACACCTGGAACCTCTAACACATTATTTTACAAAAAGTTGTTTTTGTTGTCAACTGCTCAACTTCCGTCCGAGCTAGCTGTTTTTAGCCAACATTAGCAACACTCACTCCGAGCTTTAGCTAGCTTTCTATTGTTATCTTTATAAGTCGATATCGTAGAAAAATGACAGACGACAACATCAGAGTTTATATTAGGTTGATGGATAAAAATATGTAGATTACCGAAACTAAATGTTGCTGTAAACTTTGCTACAGAGCTGTTAGTGGCAACTGAACTTTTCCTGTTGACATGAAGTAGCTCCAATCTATTATTGTCTCAGTTGTTATGAGTAAATTCGCTTTAAAAATGCTGTATTTACTCGATAGCCATCCTAAGATAAGATAAGGTACGATTTTTGATAACTATCTGAATACTTAATTTATAAACGATTTATTTAAACGTGTGGAAATACATTGGAATGTCCTGAAGAAATAGACAACCTTTTAATTTTCTTTAGATAGCTGAGTAGTTATGGCTTTACATTTAAAATTTCTCCCATCTTCTGGTTTCCATATGTTTTAATGGGAATTAATGCATTTATAACATCACTCTGTGATCGCAAGTTGTTTTTCAAGCCCTTACTAACTTTGCTACTTAAAAGTTTTTAGTTGTTGCAATGTTAGATTTATAGAAAATTAATTTGCAGCTTTAAAGTAAAGCAATGTACAACAGCAGATCTATGATCAAACTGCAGTTTTAGGACAGCTTGCAGATTGAAAGGCTCCAATATGGAGCAATCCAATCTCAGTTATTTTGGACAAAATAGAAATTGCAATGCTATGACTGTTTGAGACAGGAATTTCTTTTTTCGTGCTTATTTATTACTGTTTGTCTTTTGGTCAGTAGCATAGTGTTTTGATTGGATTCAAAATTAAAATGCAATTTTGATTAACTGCACAGCACTGCCTTTAAATTTCAAATAACTTATTTAATTTAGATCTTTTTAAAGTTTTGTCTACTTTTAGCTAAATTTATTTTTTTGTTTTACACATGTAATTGGTTGCTTCTCTTAGCTTGGGTTGAACAAGCATATTCATGATAAAAATGTAATTTCATGTAAACTGACTACAACTCTTGAAAATGGATTTAAATCCCCTTTTGTTGTAGAACCTGAGGCATTCTTCTTTATTAATTTTTGTTGCTTATTTATGTTTTCAATCTTGCACATAAAATAAATGCTGATGTTCACTTTCAAATGGCTCTTAACAAAATCACCTACAAAAATTCTCACCAAAAATCCCATTGCATAGACAGAAGTTCCTGAAACCTAAACATCATTGATCTTTTGACAGTGATTTGAAACAATGAGGCATGAATGAGTTAAGTCAGTAGTAGTGACATCTGCTGGTTGCTGTTGTGATAGCAGTCTTTAAAGTCTGAAACAAATCACTAAAACACTGTTTGTCTACTTAATACCAGTACATCTAAAACAATATAAATATTAGAAATATCATGTTTTTGATACCTCATTTCAACAATTGAATTCATATATTCATTACAGGTAGAATTTCATATTTTAACTCTTTATTTCTAGCCATTTTTATGATTGACTTGCATGAAAACCCAAACTTTGGTTTCTCAGTCACTTAGAATATTACAGAAGAGCAAAAAAATAAATAAAATAAACCAAATTGTCAGCCTTTTGAAAAGATAGTTTACTTGAATACACTCAATACTTGATTGGGCTTCCTTTTGCATGAATTGTTGCATCAAAGCAGCTTAATATGGAGGCGATCAGCCTGTGGCTTTGTTCAGCTGTAATGAAAGCCCTGTAGCTGGCACGCCTTTTCTTACTACACTTTTTCCTTCCATTGCACTTTCTATGAATAGGCTTGGATGCAGCATTCTGCAAACAACCAACTTTGTTAGCAATGATCTATTGAGGTCTATTCTCCTTGTGGAGTATGTAAATGACATCTACCAAGTCAAAATGGATTGAGTAAACCATTTTATACAGATATGCTTTTTTTGTAATTTGTAATACTCTAACTTTCAGAGATGTTATATTTTGGGTTTTCATTTAGGGTAAGCTACTATATGATCATCAAAATTATACAGATTTATATATGGTTATATGTGTAGGAGTGTGTAATGAATCTATGTTTATATAAATAATCATTACACACTGCGTATGTATATTGATATTTATATAGATTCAGTACACTATTTTGTAATAGCAGCTGAGTAGTGTTTGTCATTCACAATTTTTTTAGCATATTTGTCTTTTGTCTTTAAAACACATTGTCATAATGTAAATACATCATTTAAATCATTTGAGCCTGACTCTTATCTCTCATAATATTCTCCAACAGAGGCGCCCATATAAACCACTCCACCCCCTCAGTGGCTCTTCAAATGGAGCACCACCATGTTCACTGTATCTCCTGTGTTAATCAAAGATGCATGGTCAGACCTGAACCAGGAGTTTCTTGTGATCTAATCGCATGTCCATTGGTGTGTGGGGCTGTGTTTCACTCCTGCAAAGTTGATGAGCACCAACTTTTGTGCCCACTTACGAGGATTCCATGCCTTAATAGTGGCTATGGCTGCCCAGCCATGCTGATCCGTAACCAGATGTCTGCACACCTGGATGTCTGTCCAGCTGGAGCTGTCTCCTGCACAATGGAGTGGAACAGGTGGCCTGTTAGCTGCTTGAACTACACCTCTTATGAGAGCCTAATTAGCCTGTTGGAAGAGATGGAGCAGCTGGACATGGCGCTTGCACTTCAGGACCAACAAACACTCCTTGATTCGATGAAGATGATTGCCAAGACTCCATCTCCACAAGAAGATCCAGCCACTAGAAAGGAGATTAAAGCGAAACATTTAGCTTCACAGCCGTCTGCTCTTGAAATCTCAACCTCGCAGTTGTCCTCCTCGCATCAATCCCAGTCAGCCCCCAAAGCTTCAACAAAGGAGAAAATTCTCAGTGGGATTAACGGTTTGAAAGAGGAACACCTGAGTAAGTTGTATGAGGCCACAGTTGAGACTGCAAGAAGCTTAGCTGCTGCTCTAGACTTTGTTAGCAATGCCAGCTGTGGTGAAAGTAGCTCAGGAGGTGAGAATGTAGGAGATGTCTTGCTACAAAACAGTTTGGACAGTAATAGAGACATTCAGAATGGACTGGAAGACATAACCCCACAACATGCTGATGGTTTGCACAAAAGTAACATAAATGGGAACAGTTCTAGTCTGAGCCGCTTAGATGAAAATGGAGCTTTTGAAGGAATCAGTAGGCAGAACAAAACCGCAGCCAATGGACCATCGGTGGAGGCAACAAATGCTGATACTTCACAAGAACCTGCGACCCCACAAATTATATCCCCAGTCCATGTGACCCAGGGTGTGGCACAGCGGGCTGACCATGTAGTTCTGGACAATAAAGGGCTAGTTCTTCCAGGAAGTCTTGGACCTGAGAGGATGCTGCCCCTGAACCTCTTCTATAAGGGCCAGGTTCAATATCCTCTAACTAATGGACAATTAGGTGCTAAAGCAGACAAGTCACCGTATAGGCTGCGGGTAGAAATGGAAGACAAAGCAGTTGATACTTCAGACTTGGAGCATGATGATCCTATGGGCCTTGGGGAGATTGATGCAATCCCACCAGCTCTACTCTTCTGTTTGGAAGAGTCCAGGGAGTGTAGAAGGATCTCTGATACGGTCTACATTGATGGTTACCGTGTTGATCTCGGCACGCAGACTTTCACATTTCCTGCGGCAGTCTTGGTGACTAATACAAGAGTGGGCGACATGGCCTCTGTTTCAGCCTGTGACCATGCAGCACCACAGCTCGCCTACCCCAGCCCTCTTCGTACCCTTCGCCTCGGCCAGGTCCTCGAAGCTCTGGATTCAGAGGCGGTCCCATATAATCGTTACCTCCCACCTAACCCCCAACACCAGCACACCTTTCCTTTCTTATGTGGTCAGTCATTCAGGCGGGACCAGTTTTCGTCACATTTCAGAAACATCCACGGGGAGATTCACGCTTGGCTCAGTGGCTGGATAGAGCAACGCTGCCCCCTTGCATATTATGGCTGTACATTTTCCCAGCGGAGATTTTACCCATCTACTCGAGGATCAAAGGTGGTTCACGATAGGCATCTTAAGGCATTTGGGGTTCAGCCCTGCACCAGACTGCAACCTCCAACAGATTCCCAGTCAGACCGGTTTAGTGGGCTCCCCATTGAGATACTGTGGCATATAGCTGGATTCCTGGATAGTTTTAGCCTGTGCCAGCTGTCCCTGGTGTCAAGGACTATGAGGGAAGTGTGTGCCAGTCTCCTCCAGACCAGGGGCATTGTAGAGCTGCAGTGGGAGCGAACAGATTGTCCTAGTGGGATCCGTAATGTGTCGTGGCAGGTCAAAAATAAGGTGAGTTCAGAACTGATTTATCAGTGTTCAATGAGTGTGAATACTTTTGCGAAACAAAAAAAAAACAATCTCTTTATGATCATTCAAATATATTTTACTGTTACAGGTGTGGCGATTCAGCACCGCTTTCACTCCTGTATCCTCTTGGGGTTTCACTGAGGTCCCCAGCATGTCGGTTCACCTTAAGAAGTGTCCTTTCAACGTAGTAGAGCAGAAGACAGAACCAATACCTCTTCCTGCCATGTGTACCGCACGAGATGGACTGTCACTCCGCCGCGTCCTGCGTCATGTCAACACTTGACCAAACAAGGCCGATCTGCATGAGATTCACTGTAGCTTTATGAGAATGTGGCTAGTGAAGTAAAATGGATTCCGATTAGTTTTGATTATAAAGAAGCCTTAATGGGGAAAAAAAAGACTTCAGGTCTGTTAATGGTTTTGAATGTGTAATGAAAAAGTGAGCATTCACAATTGCTTTGCATGGATTTGTGATGAAAGTGCACCTATATTCTGCTAAGAAAACATATTTTGACAAAGATAATTGTGCACAACAGATTTATATTCTCCTGAAGATTAAATATTATTCTGCCTTTCGTATGTATCTATGGAAAACAATACATGTTAAAACTCCATTATTTCTGAATATTATAAACCATGCCAGCACTTTATATTTTAATTCCTTCCAAACTGAACAGTGAACTTTGTCTGACGAGCTTCCGATCATTACTAAGGGTCAAGTTCAGTGTGCATGTTATGGTTAGGTTTATCTGAAGTTTGGATCACAGTTTGATATCACAAAATGACTAATGTACCTGATTGCTGCAGTTTAATAAAGTGTTTACTGACTTTTTATTTTTCTCTAAGGCCTCTTTTAATAGTTCATTTCCATATTTATGCAAGATGTTTGGATAGAAAGCAAATATTGCAAAATCCAGGAAAACGAATCCAAATTCAAGACTGAAGTTACTACCCTTACTTAGCTGAGTACTGTGCATTACAATAACATATTGCAATATATACTTAAGCTGTTTCATTGTACAACTTTTTCAAGGGCAAAATAAACTGCCAAACCCCATCAGTAGTGAGAGGATGGGAATAGGTCAAAAGTGACTGTTACAAATTTCATTTTGTGATTTCTGCCCATAAAGGCATTGAAACATGGGTGACTGGAATTCGGACATAAAATCTGACTATTACTTAAACCTATATTCAGGCTTTTAAATGGATATAGATCACAAGCAAAATAGCGTTTTTAAAGTTTTCTAGGTTTTTGTGCCAACTTACAATTGATTCAGGTGAATCTTGCATAAATAGATGTCAAACATGGACTGAAATATCACATTTGCTAGTTTTTACATTTTCAAAGAAAAATAAAGGTTGTATTTATAATAAAGATTACACCCAGGGTGCTGTTCAAGAACTCCCTCTATTTTTGCCTTTTAGACTTTAGTGTCTTAACCTTGATTTTGTATTTTTGACCATTCCATTATCCCACTCCTACCTTTACAGAGCTTTCTTGGAAACAAACTGGGAGCCAATGAAAGTATTGAAATGTTTCACCTAATTGGCTTTCCAGGTGTATTTGACCTTGTAATGATCAGTCTGCCCATTTAAAGAGTGACAAGTAGTCACTACAGTGTTGTGACTGTGTGTACTTGACAGAACATGACCACAGGAAGCAAAGAGTTATCCCTGTAGATAAGACAATTACAGACAAGCATGTTAAAGGTAAAGGCTATTGGAGCATCTTCAGCTTGTTGCACCCTTTCAAAAGGTCCATTGCAATGTAACCAACCTTCCTGGGATACTAATCATAACCAAAAAACTGGCACAGGGCATCTTGAATCTGTGCAAGGTATGGTGAAGTCTCAAGACTATTAAAGGATTCTGGAGATAAGTGACAAGATTCACAAGTCAATTTGTGTGCACAAATCCTAGACATACATTTTAATTAATGCAATTTTTCCCCCCAAAATAAAAGCAGTTTTTTTTTTACACACAGGCTCTCTGTACATTACAATTAAATGTGCTAAATTATTAAGTGAGACTCAAGTCATTCAGCGATTTTGAGTAGACTTTTAGATGGTTTTCACCCTTGCTAGAAATTGAACAGCCAAGTCGATGTTTTGTCTGAACAGCTGTTTGACACCCATAATGTCATTGACATACTGCACACAGCGAAGATAATACCCTTCAATGAGCATTGTAGAGACCCCGTGTCTTGGGGAATTGTACAGTCAAGACTGAACACCACAAAGCCTTTCATACATGCTTTTATTTTTTAAATATGTGATGAACAATCCCTAAATGGTCACACTGTTTTCTACCACATCAGGGTTCAGATATGTGTAGGGCATTTCCAGTTCTGAATTTCTTGCTGCAATTTCTTCCTTCATGTAGGACAAGTCAGCTTGCAAGACCTTGATGATCTCCTTCGGTATTGGCTCGTCAAAGTGCTCCTCTGGAAATTCACCCAGGAGAACCTGCATGTGCCAGCAGAGAAGCCGCTTCAGAAATGTGAAAACCGAACAGTTTTTGTAATCCATCCTGATTTTCTTACCACATCAGTGTACTTTTCTGAAAGAATCCTAGCAGCTGACATAATCTTGACCGAGTCTTCAACATCTGGGAGAGTCTCCAGAACAGTCTGCATGCTGGACTGCCCCTTTATGGCTGGAGGAGGTTTGCACAGCAGGAGGGAGCCATTTGGTATCCAGGAGTTGTAGTCATACTAGAATAAGATAAAAATGAAGGGGGGGGAAAAAAAAAAAAAGCGAAAGATTCCCCAGACATGAAGGATTTGCCAGTTTTGATTAGAGCTTACAGTCAACTTAAAAACCAAACGCTTTTTAATAAAGATGTTCTACTGAAGACCGTTTGTGTACAGGATGTGCACAGTACTAATGCAGTCATTGCTCCATTGTATAAGGTGATCAGTCTGGCTCTGCTGAGGTATTTCACCAATTTTCTTGCATTTTAGCCACATCAAGTCCATTCAAATTGTGCTAAAATGTACAGTGCAGAAATGGATAACATTTGCCCACCTGGCCATTGTTAACTGCAGCATGCTGTACAGACACTCTGAAGATCACCATGGTGATGAACTTTGCCACTTCCTCAATGGTATTGAAGCATGATGGGAAACCTGTTGCAGAGTCACTGTCCATTATTCTGCAGCAGCAATTTAGCTGAAAACAGATTTTTACCTGAACGTTTGTTCTCCAAGAAGCCATGTGTGAATATCTCGTTAACCCATTCCTGCAGCTCAATGTCCTTCATCACATCACAATCAGAAGTGTAGTAGTAGTCCACCATAGCTGTGGCATATCTGGCAGGGGGAAGAAAAAAAGAATAGCTACAATTGCATTCTGAAACAAGTGCATTCAACAATATGTTGCCAAGTTTACTTACTCATTGAGGTAGTTCCACAGCTTCAGTGCATCATCTCTGTAGTAAAAGTTTGGGATCGACTCCAGTCCTCTTTCTTTGATGTTTTCAGGCAGACAGAGGGAGCTGTAGGTCAACTGAGACAGATCTCTTCTCATAAGCTCCATCAGCCCCTCTACTCCAAGTGAGCTCTAAAAAAAAAAAAAAAAAAAAAATTGTTTTAAAAAAAAACCAAGAGTTTCATGAAAGGCTTCACTAAGATTTTTCCAGTCATACCTCACTCAATGCTCCCCCAGGTGAAAGTAGTAGTTTGCGGACCAAGATGTTTATGTGGAGAGTGTAACGAAAGTGCGGGATCAGCAGCTGTATAGAGATGACAAAACTGAAGGTCAAATAGCTTGAAGAGACCATTGCTTGCTCATCTTTATGAGAGCCGATACCTTATAAAGAGGATGAATGGTTGGGAGACAGCGAAAAGTAGCAATAGTGAAGACTTCTGCTAGATAGTGAGTGTGCAAGAGATGATAGAGCGTCTGGTGTTGAATCAGGTCTGAACTCCTAAAAAACAGCTTGGCCAGAAGCCAATCCGTTTCAAGGTCACTTGGTAGAAAGATGGGGTTCTGCTCAGAGGGTTGTTGGTACAGCTGCATTGAATTGGGATGGAGAGAGAAAAAAAAAAATAACTCAATTTGTCTAATGCCCCCAATTAGTGTCACATTTTTGTACCATTAGCTCCCATTTTGTCTCAAATGATCATTTTGTGTTATTGTCAGTCACATGGCAAGTGACTAATGGAACATGAACATGTTTAAGTGTTTCTCCCTTCAGTAAATTACCTGTATGGCAATTGGCAACAGTTTTCCTTCTGGGTTCTTGTAAAACAAGCACAAACCAGCTGCAACATACAGAGGATTTCCATCTTTCTGTCTGGTTGGTATTCCATCCATTATCTTCTGGTCACATAGAAATATATTGCCTTCCTGTGTGGGGGGGAAACGAGTTGATTCAGTACATTCTTTTCTCCATACATCAAACCTCATTTTATTGAGTGAATACGAATTCAGGAAAACGAGTACAACTGATTTTAAATATTGTTCTTTAAAGACAAAACTGAAGTGCATCAGTATTTAGTTCCCTTTAGATGTTCAGCTCTTAAGCAGTGGTAAAATACAAGTACATTCCTAGTTTAGCACCTAAAATTGTCTAAAAGGTAAAATCCTTCAACACCTCCATCAAGCATCGTTTCACATTTGTCATGAAATCCCTAGCATATGCTCACCTCCATTTCCTTTTCCAGAGTGGTTCCAGTTTCCAGAAAAGGTTTCACCATCTCATCAGTCACTGGAAAGTTTGGGGGAAGTTTGGAGCAGCGCTTGATCACATTGGGGTTGGTTCCATTCAAAAACTGGTATCCAAAAAAGTCATCTTCCTTCCAGTGCTCTGAAACGTACTCTGGAATAATAAAAGTTGGAAACCAAACAGCATAATTCTGATTCTTTAAAATACATTTCTGGATAAAATAAATAAAAAAGGGATGTAAATATTTAGTAAGGCTTCAACCACCTAACATCTTTGTCTTTTTGAACTGGAAGATATTTTTTATGTCTTCAATTTGTTTCCATTTTTTACCAGGTTCAGTCAGTCCCTTCATTGCCAGTTCAAGAGTTCTGAAGAATAGAGCACAAAGCAGAAATCAGTGAACACATACCAACTTCAAGGTATTAGGAGCACAAGTAAGGGGCAACCTGGAATAATTGGCTCACATGAGTTTGTGTGTGTGGTCCAATTCAGACATGGAGAAACGAACTTCTGCCAAAAGCTCAAACACATCTTTGAAGTGACTGATGTGCAGCAACCCATCACCAATGAACTCCCATCTAAAAAACAAAAATTAAGTTGAAAATTTGCACAGATGCAATTCTAGAGAAACTTGACTGGAAACTTACTTGTAAGAGCTCTTTTTCAACTCCAGTTCTTTTTTTCTGTGGTTAAGCAGCAGAGGATGATCCTCTTCCATAAATGTTACTCCTAAGACACA
>NW_015113661.1:7189-10000 GCF_001443285.1 Poecilia latipinna | reverse complement strand
ATCTGTGGCTCTGCTGAGGTATTCATTCAACTGATTTGATTTACTTAATCACATTTAAGCCACATCATGTCCATTCAAACTGTGCTAAAATGTACAGTCCAGAAAATGGATAACATTTGCCCACCTGGCCATTGTTAACTGCAGCATGCTGTACAGACACTCTGAAGATCACCATGGTGATGAACTTTGCCACTTCCTCAATGGTATTGAAGCATGATGGGAAACCTGTTGCAGAGTCACTGTCCATTATTCTGTAGCAGCAATTGAGCTGAAAACAGATTTTTACCTGAACGTTTGTTCTCCAAGAAGCCATGTGTGAATATCTCGTTAACCCATTCCTGCAGCTCAATGTCCTTCATCACATCACAATCAGAAGTGTAGTAGTAGTCCACCATAGCTGTGGCATATCTGGCAGGGGGAAGAAAAAAAGAATAGCTACAATTGCATTCTGAAACAAGTGCATTCAACAATATGTTGCCAAGTTTACTTACTCATTGAGGTAGTTCCACAGCTTCAGTGCATCATCTCTGTAGTAAAAGTTTGGGATCGACTCCAGTCCTCTTTCTTTGATGTTTTCAGGCAGACAGAGGGAGCTGTAGGTCAATTGAGACAGATCTCTTCTCATAAGCTCCATCAGCCCCTCCACTCCAAGTGAGCTCTATTAAAAAAAAAAAAAAAAATGTTCTTAAATAAAAACTAAGAGTTTCATGAAAGGCTTCAAAGATTTTTCCAGTCACACCTCACTCAATGCTCCCCCAGGTGAAAGTAGTAGTTTGCGGACCGAGATGTTTATGTGGAGAGTGCAATTGATGTGTGGAATCAGCACCTATATAGACAAAACAAAAATAAATAAAACTGAAGGTCAAATAGCTTAAAGAGACTTTTGCTTGCTCATCTTTATAATGTCAGCCGATACCTTATAAAGGGGATGAATGGTTGGGAGACAGCGAAGAGTAGCAATAGTGAAGACTTCTGCTAGATAGTGAGTGTGCAAGAGATGATAGAGTGTCTGGTGTTGAATCAGGTCTGAACTCCTAAAAAACAGCTTGGCCAGAAGCCAATCTGTTTCAAGGTCACTTGGTAGAAAGATGGGGTTCTGCTCAGAGGGTTGTTGGTACAGCTGCATTGAATTGGGATGGAGAGAGAAAAAAAAAAATAACTCAATTTGTCTAATGCCCCCAATTAGTGTCACATTTTTGTACCATTAGCTCCCATTTTGTCTCAAATGATCATTTTGTGTTATTGTCAGTCACATGGCAAGTGACTAATGGAACATGAACATGTTTAAGTGTTTCTCCCTTCAGTAAATTACCTGTATGGCAATTGGCAACAGTTTTCCTTCTGGGTTCTTGTAAAACAAGCACAAACCAGCTGCAACATACAGAGGATTTCCATCTTTCTGTCTGGTTGGTATTCCATCCATTATCTTCTGGTCACATAGAAATATATTGCCTTCCTGTGTGGGGGGGAAACGAGTTGATTCAGTACATTCTTTTCTCCATACATCAAACCTCATTTTATTGAGTGAATACGAATTCAGGAAAACGAGTACAACTGATTTTAAATATTGTTCTTTAAAGACAAAACTGAAGTGCATCAGTATTTAGTTCCCTTTAGATGTTCAGCTCTTAAGCAGTGGTAAAATACAAGTACATTCCTAGTTTAGCACCTAAAATTGTCTAAAAGGTAAAATCCTTCAACACCTCCATCAAGCATCGTTTCACATTTGTCATGAAATCCCTAGCATATGCTCACCTCCATTTCCTTTTCCAGAGTGGTTCCAGTTTCCAGAAAAGGTTTCACCATCTCATCAGTCACTGGAAAGTTTGGGGGAAGTTTGGAGCAGCGCTTGATCACATTGGGGTTGGTTCCATTCAAAAACTGGTATCCAAAAAAGTCATCTTCCTTCCAGTGCTCTGAAACGTACTCTGGAATAATAAAAGTTGGAAACCAAACAGCATAATTCTGATTCTCTAAAATACATTTCTGGATAAAATAAAAAAAAGGGATGTAAATATTTAAACTCCCAAGGCGGCTTCAACCTCCTGGCATCGTTGTCTTTTTGAACTGGAAGACATTTTTCATGTCTTCAATTCGTTTCCATTTTTTACCAGGTTCAGCCAGTCCCTTCATTGCCAGTTCAAGAGTTCTGAAGAATAGAGCACAAAGCAGAAATCGGTGAACACATACCAACTTCAAGGTATTAGGAGCACAAGTAAGGGGCAACCTGGAATAATTGACTCACATCATTCTTTGTGTGTGCTCATATTCTTCTGATTTGGACAAGGAGAAACGAACTTCTGCAAAAAGCTCAAATACATCTTTGAAATGACTGATGTGCGGCAACCCATCATTAATGATCTTCCATCTATTGAGAAAAAAAAAAGTTGAACATTTGCTCAGATGGTGTAATTCTAGAGAAACTTGATTGGAAACTTACTGGTAAGAGCCCTTTTTAAACCTCAATTCTGTTTTTCTGTGGTTAAGCAGCATAGGATGTTCCTCTTCCATAAACTTTACTCCTTAGACACACAACACACATATCCCATGGTGAAGATGAAGATACCGAATAATCAGCCTGGCAAAACCTGCAGAGTATCAGCATCAATGATGTGCAGACTGCATTTTAAAACTCAGACCTTTTCCTCCTCTGAGCTCCACAAATTCACCCCTGGAAAGCCATCTATAACAAGGGAAAATAATTTCTTCATCCTCTGGAGTCTTCACTTCTACTTTGCAGCAGAACCACTCGTCTTCTGGGAAGATCAGAAAGGGATCCTTCTCAACCTTGACGAGCAGAAGTTTCCCCAG
>NW_015113661.1:0-4226 GCF_001443285.1 Poecilia latipinna | reverse complement strand
TTTTCCAGAGTGGTTCCAGTTTCCAGAAAAGGTTTCACCATCTCATCAGTCACTGGAAAGTTTGGGGGAAGTTTGGAGCAGCGCTTGATCACATTGGGGTTGGTTCCATTCAAAAACTGGTATCCAAAAAAGTCATCTTCCTTCCAGTGCTCTGAAACGTACTCTGGAATAATAAAAGTTGGAAACCAAACAGCATAATTCTGATTCTTTAAAATACATTTCTGGATAAAATAAATAAAAAAGGGATGTAAATATTTAGTAAGGCTTCAACCACCTAACATCTTTGTCTTTTTGAACTGGAAGATATTTTTTATGTCTTCAATTTGTTTCCATTTTTTACCAGGTTCAGTCAGTCCCTTCATTGCCAGTTCAAGAGTTCTGAAGAATAGAGCACAAAGCAGAAATCGGTGAACACATACCAACTTCAAGGTATTAGGAGCACAAGTAAGGGGCAACCTGGAATAATTGACTCACATCATTCTTTGTGTGTGCTCATATTCTTCTGATTTGGACAAGGAGAAACGAACTTCTGCAAAAAGCTCAAATACATCTTTGAAATGACTGATGTGCGGCAACCCATCATTAATGATCTTCCATCTATTGAGAAAAAAAAAAGTTGAACATTTGCTCAGATGGTGTAATTCTAGAGAAACTTGATTGGAAACTTACTGGTAAGAGCCCTTTTTAAACCTCAATTCTGTTTTTCTGTGGTTAAGCAGCATAGGATGTTCCTCTTCCATAAACTTTACTCCTTAGACACACAACACACATATCCCATGGTGAAGATGAAGATACCGAATAATCAGCCTGGCAAAACCTGCAGAGTATCAGCATCAATGATGTGCAGACTGCATTTTAAAACTCAGACCTTTTCCTCCTCTGAGCTCCACAAATTCACCCCTGGAAAGCCATCTATAACAAGGGAAAAGAATTTCTTCTTCCTCTGGAGTCGTCACTTCTATTTTGGAGCAGTACCACTCGTCTTCTGGGAAGATCAGAAAGGGATCCTTCTCAACCTTGACGAGCAGAAGTTTCCCCAGAGATGAGCTAGTTTTGACTTTGTATGCACCAGTCTGAAAGTTATCACACAAAAATATGAAAGTCAACGTGCCGTCCTACATATCCATATCAGAGTGATGAATGTTTAACAAGTGTATCCATGTTCAATATTCTTGAGACTAAATGCATTCAGTTTTACATTGAGTGCCAACCTCATTTGTTTCTTTTTTTTAATGTTTAAATACACAGCAGCTTGCCTTTCCGGTTATAAAGTCGATCCCCACATTGTTCAACTCTGTGCGCTCACTCTGCCCATCTGTCCCAATCAAGATGATGTAGATGTGATCTATTGTGCCTGAATGCTTCATGGTACCCGTTGTCACCTTGACCTTGTATTCAGCCATAGTCTGAATACACACTGCAGCAGGAGAAAAATCAAGACATTATTTCAATTGGCGAAAACAAAACAAAAAAAAAAAACAAGTTGCTACATGGCCAACCTGTCATTATTGCACAAAGTTACAGCTGCATCTTTAAGCTACAGCACACAAAAAGTTCATTTCAAGTTGTCAACATAAGGCTGATGTCAACAATTAAATTGACTTTCATTTACCTTACCAGTGACAGGATAACCAACTGACAAAGTTAGCAGACAGCTAGAGCAAACTGTGAGGGGTGAAAGAAGCCAGATCGCTGAATGGAAGCAGGTGGAGGTGATGTCCAATAAAAAGAAGAAAATGGCAATTATGAAAACTGAAACAGGTGTGCTGTTAATTAGTGACCACCAGCAGGTTAGATTAGTGGTTGAAGGCAGAGTGAAGTGTGAAAGCACTTTGCTCAGAAAATGTGAATATGACATGAGACCTCCAAAAACCTCAATGAAATGACCAAAATATATTTTGAATGTCAGTCAGACTCTTTGACAGTCTCCCATTAAGTTCACTTTTGCTCAAACACTGACTAATGGTGTGATCTGACACTGTACTTTGACCTTGGAGTTCACCTTTAATTTCTTTGGAGGTTGTTCTGAGTTTTTTTGGTTACTATTAATATTATCCCAGAAAGGTTGGCTACATTACCATGGACCTTTTGAATATGTGTAACAAGCAGAAGATGGTCCAATAGCGTTTACCTTTAACCTGCTTGTCTGTAATTGTCTATCTATGCAGGGACAACCCTTTTCTTTGCTTCATGTGATCATTTTCTGTTGTATATTCTGTTGTATAAAAAGTTGTATATTGACACAAACTAGCAATTTAGCAAAGAATGGGTTCTCTGGAGAACCTTTTATTTTAAGCATCTATTTTGTTCATTTCAGTCAGTATGGCCTGCAGATTAAATCAGATAGTCTTACAGCACCTTATTCCCCTGTAGAAATAAAATATTTGTGAATTTGAATTTCCGTATAAAAAAACATTTAAAAGATATTTTAGTCATTTCATTGAGGTTTTTGCAGGTCTCATGTCATATTCACATTTTCTGAGCAAAGTGTTTTCACACTTCACTTTGCCTTAAACTACTAATCTAACCTGATGATTAGAGGAAGAAATTGCAGCAAGAAATTCAAAACTGGAAATGCCCTACACATATCTGAACCCTGATGTGGTAGAAAACAGTGTGACCATTTAGGGATTGTTTTCATCATGTTTAAAAAAAATACAATCAAATAAAGGAATGTGTGAAAGGCTTTGCATTGTTCTATTTTGACCTCTGTCAATTCCCCAAGACACGGGTCTCTACAGTGCTTTTTGAAAAGTATCTTATTTGCTGTGTGCAGTATGTTAATGACATAAACATAATGCAGTCAAACAGCTGTTTTACTTCAAGCAAAACATTGAATTTGCTGTAAAATTCCTAGCAAGGGTGAAAAGCAATCTAAAAGTTTACTCAAAGTAGATGAGGTGAATGACATGAGTCATGAGCCTGTACATTACAACTAAATGTACCAAAGAGCTTGTGTAAGAACAATTGGCTTTTATTTTGAAAAATTACAGTAATTGGAAGGTATATTCAGGATTTGTGTGCAGACATTGTTGATGGCCCACTTTTTGATCAAAAAGAGCTAAATGGCTACGCCACAGAAATTACTTGAAATAAAGTAATGAAAATCAGTTTTTGTGGTTCAACAGAATTTAAACTACTAGAGCCATGGGGCAAAGTTGTGGTACCTGTAAATTTGTTGCACAACCAGAGGCAAACCCTGGAACTTCTGTACCTACCCAGGTGTTTTTGGCCTGCTCTACTGTATGTGGGCAAAATGCTCCAATTGGCTCAGGTTTAAAGGGTGTTTTCCCCAGATGCACAAATGTTAAGTAGGATTCTGATGAGGGCTCACAGGCCAGTTGAGAACAGCCCCAGATCCAGACGAGTTTAATAGGGGCAGCATCCACTTATTTTTGGGAGGCAAAATGAATACGTAGCTGAACATCAGTAGCCTACGGGCTACTTGTTAACGAGCTAAATGTGGTGTATTATTAGCTAGCCATCTGTTAGCTAACAATACCTGTGTCCAACAGCTTTACTGAACTCAGTTTGGGGGAAAAACTGTGCAACGTTCTTTGCGTTTTGCTGCCATGACTCAAACACACCTGCGCAGCTCCGCACAGCAGCTGCAGGTCTCCGTAGCTGCCGCATAGGTGTAAACCCAGCGCGAGCGTCTCAGCGTTCATGATGCGTTTGAAGGCAGCTCGGATTAACGGTTTTAACGGATTAAACAGTTTAAACTGCTGAAAAAGTGACAGAGGACACACATGGGAAGTGCGGAAACCCATACTGTATCAAATTGATATAGGAATAACAGAGTTGGCCATTCCAAGGCAAAAAACAACTTCCAGTCCAGGGCGGGCAATGCCCCTCAATGCCCGCCAGGCCCCAGTTCAGTAAAGCTGTTGGATACGTTATGTTAGCCAACAGAACTAGCTAATAATACAGCACTTTAAGCTTGTTAACAAGTAGCCTGTAGGCTACTGACATCTATATTCAGCAACATAGATTCATTTTGCCTAGTAATTTCTGTGGCGTGGCCATTTAGCTCTTTTTGGTCGAAAAGAGGGCCATCAACAATATGTCTGCACACTGTTAAAATACATTTTAAATATGCTAGTTTTAAAACTTAACATGTCTTGATTGAAATAGCCTATTTATAATTTTCTTATTCAGTTTTCTTATGCAGTGGTTGAGCAGCGGACTGCGCATGTTACAGTCTAATTAACTTTTGCATCGTCATT
>NW_015113660.1:277994-354344 GCF_001443285.1 Poecilia latipinna | reverse complement strand
GGAATCAGTTTACATGTTCAGATCTGTTCAGGAATCGGTTCACATGCTGCGTTGTGTATCGTCTACCAGTCTGCCTCCAGGATTCAGAACCAGCTCCGTACCTCGTGTCGTCACAGGAGATGTTGTCGAAGAACGACTTGGACTTGTCGTAGTAGCAGTTTGGGCCCAGCGGGTCGCTCTCGTCTTCGTTGTTGCCTTCACTGTTCTGGGTTTCCACTCCAGAGTCTCCCTTATCCTCTCCATTCAGCGCTTTCTCCGACTTCTCATCTGAGAGACAAAAGAATCACAGTTTAGCTGCAAAAACTAAAACCTACAGGTTGTTTCTATTTCCTTTAATTAAAGAGATGTGTTCCGTTTTACATCCCAGTGATGCTTCCCTCAGATTTCCCAGTATAACCAGTTAACGCCAACCTTTCAGCTTCAGCTTGCTCTGGAACTCCTTCTCGATCTCCTCCTTGTTGAACTGGGCGTTGGCGCTCTCAAAGTCAAAGTCCTTCTCGAACTTCATGGGTCCGTCTCGGCGCACGTTGAAGCGGCCCCTGCCGTGATGGCCGCCCCCGCGGCCGCGCCGGTTCGCCGTGCCGCCGCCGCCTGCTGGAGAGAGACAGAAGCGCAGCGTCAGCCGAGAGGAAGAAGAGAAACGGAACAAATGGAGGAGATGCAGAGATGGAGCCGTAGAACAGAAGGTGAGGATGAAGAGCTGCAGGAGTTAGGATGCATTCACACCAGTCCTGCTTAATCTGCTTTAATCCAACTCTGGATTAGAAGGTTTCAAAGAGGGGGTCTCAAAAAGTTGGAGAGAAGAAAAAAAAAATAACAAAACTGAATCCCATCATTTTTATTTGAAATGTATTTGTTATTCAATCATGTTTTTTTTTCTTTTATAAAATGTAAGTAAAAATAATTTAAATATTTCCGATGCTTATTTTCAAACTGGCTGCCAGTCAAATTCATCTTTGCTCTTCCAGCTAGCATAGCAGGCAAGAAATGGAAAAGTTTCTGACAAGAGAAAGACCAAAGACAAAAACAAACATAAGAACTGTTGGAATAAAATAAAATTTAATGTGATTAATATCAAATTTAACCAAATCAAAAAAATGTAAATGTTGCATATTTTCTTAAAATTAAAAGTGGGGTGTAATAAAAACAGTAATTTCTGGAAATTAAGTCATAATATGTTATCTGAAAATAAACAGAACTCATTGTCATCTGGGATGATCATGTAAAAACTACTGAAAACGAATAAAAAAAACTATCTAAAAGTTGATGTTTCTTGAAGAGGTTTGAATGCATATGTGAACGGCAAACGAACCGGAAAAGGAAGTGGACTACAGCGCAGGGCATTCTGGGTAAAAGCAACCAAAACACATGAGTCTAAAGAAATGACTCGTCGTCTTTTACCAAAGACAAGAGAGAAATCCTACAAATGCTAAAATCTGACGCCACTCCGTTTCTCTTTACATTTCGTGAAGAAGGAAGTTGTGCTCAGTGTCTTCTTCTGAGGTTTTCATGTCGTATCCTTCAGTGCAGCGCCCCCCACAGGTGAGGAGGGGAACTGGTTTTTCAAAATGTTTGGATCGTCTGACAGTGCAGTATGAAAGAACTGCAGCAGTTGAAAATGTAACAAATATTGCAATTTTGGTCTCCAATCTAACAGAGTCTACCGGACTGTCAGGTGTGAAAACACCCTTAGTGACAGAATGATGGAGGAGATGCAGAGTCTCCATCATCCCTGTGGAGATGAAGTCGAATAGACAGATGGAGGGCATGCAGGATGGCTGCAGAGGGGACAAGGCTTTGACCTGTGGAGCGTTTACTGGGCTCCCTGCCTTCTCCTCGCGCCTGATCGCCCTCAGCTCTGCTCTGGACGTCTGATCCTGGAACAGCAACACAGTTTGAGTCTCCACACAGCGACCAGGGAGCAGCTGCGTCACTAAACTCCGTGCTGCAGTTTCCAAGCTTCCACCTCACAGAGGAGCCTTCTCCAACTCCGCTCCTTCGGACTAGCCAGCAGTAATTAGCAAACACCGGGTGAGCTCATTATAGGAGCTACTTCTCAATGCAACGCTGGTAAAAACGTTGTTAAAGGGTTAGTAGGAGGAGTGATGTGATGATGACTTCCTGAAGGTGGAGTTTTAAAAAGAGCAGGAGTTTTAAAGAGACAGAGGCCCAAATTCAGGGCGTCAAATTTCTTTTAAGTTGTCTTTTATATAGTCAGCATTTTTATAACAACTGAAGGTAACATTGTTACTTGATTGTGCTACAAATGTGGATGGAAAATACATAATATTGCCCCTTTAATCTGTTTCCATGACGAACTTGAGCAGCAGTCTGCAGCTTTCTGTCCAACAGACCCAAACTATTTTGTTTACAAGGTTCAGATTGGATCCCTGAGCTTGTTTTTATTTGGCAGACTGACTCTGGCAGTATCATGGTCCCTGGTTACCCTCTATGTTTATCTTCAGAAACTGAGGTTCTCACCTCTCAGATTGTCCACTCCGTCCTGCTGCTGGGCCTTCTGGCTGCTCTGAGACGGACCCGCCGGCGCGGCGCGGCCGTGTGCCGGGCTTCTCCGTCCCAGACCGGGGGCTGGAGCCGTGGCGGTGGACGCCGGGACAGACGGGCCTCTCTGGCTCACCTGATCCAGGGTGGGACTCTTCCTGAGAGCTTCCAGACTGGGACTGCTGCAGCCTGAGGAGAACCGGCGAGGAGAGAGACAAATTAAAGATTGATTAGTAACTCCAGAGACCGGATCGCCCTGTAGGTTAAACAGAACAACACTGAAGAAACATAAAATCTTAAGCATTTTGTCTAGTTTCTAGAGAAAATATCTTCTTACGCTTGAAAAAGGACTAAACTAACTTACATGTAATTTTTAATCAAGACATAGGAGCTTGTTTTAAGTCAATAATTCCTTAATATTGATGAAAAATACTAGTTTCATTGGAATAATACATTCCATAATAAATGTGTTATTTTAAAAATAACACATTTTCCCCGTGTAATAAGTGAAATATGGAACCAGGACTTTTTAAATCAGTATTAAGGAATTATTGACTTAAAACAAGCTCCTATATTTTGATGAAAAGTTACTTGTAAGTTAGTTTTGCCTCATTTAAAGAGTACCAAAATATTTACACTAGAAACTATATGGTAAGATCTGGTGATTTTACAGTGCAAGAAAAATATAAAATTTGATATTTGTGAATTTCAGTCATTTTCTCATAAACCTAGAGAACAACTGATCCTGGAAGCAAAGAGTTATGGAGTTTGTTAGCTTCCTGTCTGCAGTTTGTTTCAGCTGAATTTCTGCAGAAAGAAAAGGTGAAGCAGTGAAGAGTGAAAAGTCAGAAGCAGGTTAATATTTGCTGCAGCAGGAAAACACCAGCAGAGTGTTTGTGGGTCAACATGAGCAGGACAGGAAAACACCCGAGGACAGGATGAACCATCACCCTCTACACACCACTGGTACCGATCTGGGAGTTCACTTCCTGCTGGTCTTTACCTTCAGTTAAAGTCCCGACAGAGCGCAAGTCAGAACCGCTCAGACTGGAGTTCATAAAGAAGACTGTGGACCGCCCTGTGTGGGAGAACAGCAACAGAACTGAGACCTGGAAACACACTCTGCTCCAGACTGATGGACCAACATCTGCAGAACATCTGGGGCGTATCGATACCAGAACACCAACCGACCACACACACCGAGAGCTGGAGCTGAGTCGACACGAACCCAGTTAGTGCCTAAACAGAACCGATAATGCATCCATCTGATGTCACTGATCTAATCTGAACACTTTGACCTGGAGGTTAGGAGGAAACTCTCCCAGCCATCAAGATCTTCTGCTTTACACACAGATGCCAGTTTGGGTCCAGCTGATACTGGGACTAAAGAATTATTCTGAGTTTGGAGTCGAGACTCGGAAAGCTGCAGATGAACAGAACCAACTGGACGCAAAGTAAAAGGTGATGTTACAGGAATGTCCTGCAGGGGGCGCACCAAGAGAACGTTCTCAAGCTTTAATAAAAAAAATAAAATAAAATAAAATAAAAAAAAGATTCTGGATCTTTTTATAGTAAAAAAAATAGAACCGGATCAACAACAGAAAGTAGGATGGAGTATTAGGGCCAGAAGAAAAATGACAAGAATAAAGTCATAACATTGCAAAAAAATTTTTTTGTCATAATATGAGAGAAAAGTTCTCATAATATTACGAGAACAAAATAATAGGAGAAAATAAAAATCATACTGATGTGAGAATAAAGTTGTAATAATACGAGAAAAAAAGACGTATGAAAAGAAAGTCAAAATAACAGGAGAATAAAATCATAATATTACCAAAATAAAGTTGTGATATTAGTAATTTTTTAACTACTTCTACAGGAAAAAGTATAAAAAATGAAAATGAGGAATGCTGAAAGTTTCATATTGCTTTTAAAAAAGTAAGACGCACTTCATCAGTATCAACTTATCATCATCATCATTAGCAGGATTTTGAAACGATTGTGCAACATGTCTGCTTTGAAGAAATAATCACAGACTACATGAGTTTATCTATCAAACCTTTGCTCCCATTAAATCAACTTTCTCCTGAATCTAAAATCATCAAAACATGTCGAGGAAGCGGCGAAGGCCTCACACCGACGCCTCTGACCCGACGCCTCCTCACTTCCTGTGGCATGAAGAACGTGATCCAGAACCACTCACAGACTCTGAACCCTTGGATATCATGCCGCCCTGAAGCAGAACCTCCCCACCGCCCCAACTTACCCACACCAACGGGTCCAAACTGGGGCGAGACCAGTGGGCTGGTGCTGAACTGGTTGTAGGCGGGAGCCGGAGCTCTGTTGAAAAGGCCGTAGGAGCCAGAGGACTGGAAGGGAGTCGGAGCCGAGGCCGCCGCTGAGGAGGAGCTGGTGCTGATGGAGGACTGCAGAAGAAGAAACGCACAGGGTCAGGAGATCATGAAACTGGGTCAGAACCAGGGTTAGAGTAGTTTTTGGTTTTTCATCATAGTTTGGTTTCATTTCATTGTGACTTTTTGTCTTCATAAAGGAAACATGTGGGACCTTTTTCCCCGACTTACTGTATAATTATTTCTGCTTTTTGTCATTAAACTATTGCATGTTTAATTTATTGCCAAGCAGGACAAAAAAATAATTTGCTATAAAATTATTGCATTATTAATTAGAACAAAAAGCCTCTGAGAGAATTTGAGTAAAATCCAGTGACACTCAGCGACATAAGAACAGAAATACCTGGACGATGGCCGGGTCCTGGGGGAGTGAGCACGTCGGTTTGGGCGGCTCACACACCGTCAGGTCCTTGATGTCGCTGCCCCTGAAGATGATGTACTCAAAGATGTCGTCTCGCGGAGGAATGGGCCGGTCCGTCGGGCGATCCTCGGTACCAAAGGAGCGGACTGAGGCAAAGAAAACTCAGTGTCTGAATCACAGTTTGACAGTTAGGAGGTGTGGCAAAGAAAAACAAAAAAACCAACAACTCCACATTCAGGCTGAAACTTTAAACTAACAGGAAAAGTTGCAAACAAAATATAATTCTCATTAGTAACTAAAAAGTTGTTTTTATAAGGTGTTATGATTTAATTTATAGTAGAACCATAAACATGTAGGTCGCCATTGTTGTCATGTGTGCTTTTGGGGTTATAGGTCAGGTTAGAGGTTAGGCTAATAGGTTAGCGTTTTCCATGTTTACATAAATAACTGAGGTTCAAAATTTTCCAATCTGAAACCTGCAAAAATCAAACAAAAAAGCACAGCAGCGTTTTGCGTCCCCAAAATCTCAGTTTCCCTTTGGATCCGGGAAAAAAACAGCTAAAGATTTTTACATTTTGGGAAAAAAAGTGAGGCCTAACTTCGAGAAAAAGAAAAAAAAAAAAAAAAAAGAACTTCCAGCAGCGCTAAACATGGCAAATTAAAAGCCTTTCTACCTACTTTCAGAAAAGACTTTTATTATGAAAAACCACGCAGGGCACAAACACAGCAGCAAAGTGGGATTTTCCTCAACAAGCTCCGGACACTTAAACATAAGAGATTTATGGATTAACATCAGCTGATGTCACTCATCTTTAACAATGCAAGTCCTGGAAGTCAGAAACACGTCTGGAGTTATTGTTTTTACTGGAGTTAAATTCTGTTGTGCCTCTCAGATGATTTTAAGTTTCTTTAACAGAATGAAGCATCATTTCAATCATATTCTGGTATAAGTAACAAGCAGAAAAAGCCGCATTTCACTTAAATCTCTCGACTCAAACTGATTATGTGTGAACCCTGATTTACAGCTAAGCCAGTGGGTCAGTCTGGTGACAGGCTGGATTTTGTCCTATTTTGATGTACAGTTTATAAATCTCAGAAGTCAGAGGGCGTCCTTCCTGCACAACAATCCAGCTGAAGATGCTCCAAAATCAGATGTTTGCTTCTGTTTCCACAATTTCAAAGTTGTTTAAAATCGAGATCAGTTTACCCAAAACTGATTAGTTGGCTCAAATTAAATAAAAATATCCTGTAAAAAGCAAGAACTATTAAAATTAATCAGCATCTTGCTTTGAAACTATTTTATTAGAAATTTGATGACTGAATTCATTTTTTAATAATTTTGATAGTTTTTAAAATAATCACTGGAGTTTACATTAATTATTCCGTGTAATTTCCCTTTATAGTCAATTAGAGGCCAGGTCCAGAGTTATCTGGATCCCTCTGTTTATTTCTTCAGGGGCATGGTGAAGTTAGTGTCTGATTCACCTTTTCTGAATCAGCACTTCAAGGGCTATTCTCCATATTTTAAGAACTCTGTCCTGCTGAAGAGCTAAGACTTTGCTAAATTTCGAAAATATTAGAACTATTAACATCTAATTCTGGAAAATACTGCATGGTGCCGCAGTACCATGCTCATTATGACATAAGTCTGTCATAATGAAAATAAGACAGGCTTATTTACATTATGAACTAAAGGTCAAAAAGGGACTGCAGTTGAACAGTTTTGTTTGGATATATAAAATAAAGGCTTCCTAAATGAAAAAATACGTTGAAAAATGTGTTATTAGTGTTCAGATTAGAGCTAATCTTTAATAGTTAATATGTCTTAAAAAACAACAGCATACACCTTTAAACTGAAAGGCTCTCAATAACAAGCTAACTTCAGCCGCAGCAGTTAGCTAGCTTAAGTTTCCGTTAAACACCCACACACCGCCTCCACTTCACCTTTAGCCTCGAGGAACCTCTTACCTTGAGCCCAGGTAAAACTCTTACCTTTAGCAAGGGCCACGGTGGAGTTCTCGGTGTCGATGGTGTACAGGATCCCTTCATAGCGAATCTCGGCCTTGGAGATCAGGCTGATCTTACTACCCAGATAAGGCGTCCCGCCGCTCATGGTGGCTCCCGCTTCTCGGCTCTGGGAACAGGAATAAGAAGGGGCCGATGCCTCCGAGCCGCGCGGTCAGCAGAGAGGGATTGAGGGGGGACTCTCCCAGTGTGTTTCGATTCGATTCCCTCTGACGCTGACGCCGCTTTGCAGCTACAACATGGCCGCCTCCACCTCCATTGGCACAGCTCTGAGCGCGGGGGATAACGGGATTTGGAGTATCGCGTGACTTCGTGGCGCCGTGAATCATAGATCTATGATGAATAGAAGTGTATTGAGTTTTTTTTTTTTCCGAACATACGCATTATGAAATGCGAGTAAAAACCTAAAAACCATTTATATTTACTGGCGTATAATAAACAATACAATGGCTCATTCATCTGCTAACTGTTAATTATCTACAAAAGACTAGAAACAAACCGCTTAGGTTAAGTTTTTGATCTTATATTAGGCCTATTAAAAATAAGCGACATTTCTACTATTTCAAATTATTTATTATTATTATTATTATTATATACATTTATTGGGATATCTTCTGTTTTATTTTGGACTCTAAATAATTAAAAAGGTGTAATTTTGTTGCTTTGGAACTGCTTTTCCCACAGTTCTCGAAACATTTGGCATATCTAGATCTTTGATCCATCTAGATCTTTTCTCCGAATGCAGCCGGATCCTCGGCGCATGCGTACATTCTAAAAAACGATTTGCACAACAGCGAAGCATCAAAGATGGCGGGAGCCCCCGACCCGCTGGAGGACATGCTGTCCACCGAGGTGGACGAGAAGGCGGTCAGCGACCTGGTGGGCTCCCTGGAGTCCCAGCTGGGCGACAGAAACCTCCCCGCGGCTTCTGATCCGGACGGGAAGCGGGACGTGGCGGCGGCTAGCCGCCTCTCAGGGAAAGCGGGGTCTTCGGAGCCTCAACAAGGGCACCAAACCGCGGGGTCGACCCGGGAACCGGGCGCCAACCAGCCTCTGTCCGGGCAAACCGTTCCCTCCTCTGTTACCGCCGGGGCAATAAGAAACACCGGAACCGGTTTGCAAGCGGCAGGAGCGCCCTCTTTGACCGCTTTACCCGTACCGGTAACTCTGAGCAGCCAGCCCGCTGCTAGCTTCCCCCGGGCTGCTGCCCTGGCTCCCAGCCCGGTGGAGGCAATCCGGACCTCTTCCCCCAGCTTACAGCCCCTGAACGGCAGCACCGGAGCCGGGAAAGTGGAGGGCTCACCCGGTGCCCCTCCACCCGGCGCCACCCTGGCTTCACAACCCGGACTCCCTGCTCCTCAATCCCCGGCGGGCTCCCCTGCTGTGACCCTACAGGGGCTCCCCAGCCCCGTGATCAGCACCGCCCAGAACGGTTTGGACCCGAAGGGTTCAGCCTCCCTATCAGCCGCTCAGGTCCTGAACCACAACAACCCTCTAATGCACACCAAGATGCTGGTGACCAGCACCCCGGCTCCGGCTCCGGCTGCAGCCCAGGCCTCCATCATCCAGACCCAGACCGGATCCAGCACACCGCTCGCAGCAGCCAAGCCGGCCATCAACGGAGTGGCTCAGACCGGGGTGAGGCCGCCCGGTGCTGCTGTTGGGGCGGCCACCTCCATCCAGCCGCAGAGACCCCAGCTGGTGACCGCCACAACCCGGCCGGCTGCCCCGCAGACCCCCCTGGCTGTCCGGCCTCAGCAGCAGACAACCATCCAGCTGCCGCCCGGCTTCACCATCCCTCCAGGTGAGAACACACACCTGCTTATGATCGGTCCTGTGATGGTGGCTCCTGGTTCTGGAGGGACAATTCAAAGATCCAAACGCTCTGACTTAGCTGCACTGGAAAAAACTTCTTCTTATCAAGTGGAACAGTTTTAAGTAAATAAGTCCTTAATATTGGTTGAAAAGGTACTTGATCCACTGACAGATGGAACATTTTTCTATAAGTGAAAACATCTGAAAGTGGAACAAGGGCTAAAACGATTAATGGGGATAAAACATTTTTTGAAATATTTGACAACTAATTTAGTAATTGATTAAGACTTTATGGAGTATACAGACTCTGGATCATCTGGAGTCTTTAGTTTCAATCAGAACAACATATTCTAAGTAATTAAAACTGTACAAAATATATATATTGCATATAAGAACAATCTCTGGTCACTGTCTGTAAATATGTTTTACACATATTTACATAGTTTAGCTTCTCCTGGTTAAATACTGTAAAATAATGATAAAATAATTTTTAATAACTTTTGGTTTAGTTATTAATCTGTTAATAAAAAACTGATCAACAGTTCAGTCTTGCACTGTTCTGATGTGAAGTTGGGCAGCAAGGACTCTTCATGTTGATGTTGGAAGTATATTTTAGCTGCAGATGCATCTTTTGCTACAAATGATCAAGCGTATGCTAAAGAAATGCTTTGTTGTTGCATTTTAAGTAATGTTTATTTTATTATTTAAGAAAGGAATTGAATTATTTTAACGTACTTATAAAATCGTACAAAAGATGTAAGTGGCTAAATAAAAAATTTGCAGAATATGCCGATTTTTTTATCCAATTAATCGTCAGAACAATCGATTGCTAAAATCAATGTTAGTTGAAGCCCTAAGTTTAACATTTACTGTTTTTGAACTTAATATTTAGGAATTATTTACTTAAGACAAGCTTCTGTATCTTTCTGAAAAGTTGCTTGTAAGTTATTTTTGTTTTAGTTCACATGTATTAAAATATTTGCACTAGAAACTAGACAGAAATACGTGGTAAGATTTTTGTTTTTTTGCAGTGTAGTAATAATCGGATAACAAAACATGATTAAAAGAAGATTTTTTTTTCCACAGAATTTGAACTAGGTGAAACTAAAACTAAGACACTTTAGTTTTGGGTGGAACATATGTACAAAGTTTTATTTTTTATTTCATCTTAAATGCAAAATGTATGTATTTATTTGAACAGTTTTTGTTTAATTGCTGCTCTGACTGCTGTTCTTTCAGCAAATATCCTTTTTTGAGATTGTATACTCCAGTTAACAATTAATCGATTACAAAATTACTTGACTATTTCAATAAGGGATTCATCATGATTAATCTGATTAACTGTTTCAGTTCTAATCATTTTATCTCAAACTGGAAATTCTTTGAATTCTCGTTAATTTTTCCCAGATTTTCAGGTTTAGTCTGCCTGAAGTTTTTCATGTTTCATCCTAAAGCTGAGCACAAAAACAAACTCTAAATATTTGATCTAATTTGTTCTCAATTCTCCAGTCTGTCTAGTTGGTTCAGATTTCCATCCAGCTCAGCTGTTCTGTTTCATTCAGTCTGTAGAACCTCTTCGATCACTTGCTTTGATCCTTCTCCTGCAGGCATGGTTCTGGTCCGGACCGAGACGGGTCAGCTGGTCTTGGTTCCTCAGCAGGCTCTGGCCCAGGCCCAGGCCAAGCTGCAGCAGAGTCAGACAGTGGTCACCCAGAGACCCGCAACACCGCTGACAACATCGACTATCCGGGTCAGCACCGCCACCACGGTGAGTTTGAGACCATCAGAACTTGACGAAGATCTTCTTCATAAATTCTGGAGTTAATCTGTAATTTCAGTAAAATCAGAATCAGGTGATTTTTATTCTGAAACAAACCATAAATCGTCTGCAGGTGCCCGGAGCCCCCCAGACGGTCCGGCTGGCTGCACCCGCTCCCACCAGAATAGTCCAGTCTCCTTCCACCACCTCTGTTCAGGTAAGTTATCCTGCTGAGAGGTGGAACAGGTGAAGACAGATCATAGCCCGACATAAAACAGACTAGGATAGCAAGCAATTAATAAACTTACCATTAATTATCGATTAATGTTTTATTAGATTAAAATGAGTTTCAATCAGTTAACTAATAACATCTGCTTAGTCCTTAGTTCCAGTGGATTTAGTTAGGACTTTGACTGGGCCATTCTAACACATGAATATGCTTTGAGCCATGCAGTTCGATTGGTTGGATCTAATCATGCCTCTCTGTTCCTGAAGCCCCTCGCTGTTCCTGCTGCCGGAGCCGTGAAGATGCCGCCGCCTCAGAAAACCTCCACGGTGATCACGGCGGGGGTGACGCCCGCCGCCAAGCCTGCACCGCTACCCGGTGGCGGCGCCACGCCCCCTCCCGCTGCCCCGCCTGGCGCCAGGGTCACCGTGGTGTCGCAGGTTGGCTCCCATCATTTTCTAACGTTTCCGGCTTCCCGCTCTTGCTTTGTTTTTCACACGTATTTGTGCCCAACAGGAAATGCAGGAAAACGTGAAGAAATGCAAGAACTTCTTGTCCACGCTCATCAAGCTGGCGTCGCATAACTCCCCGTCTCCCGATACGTCCAAGAATGTGAAGACCCTCGTTCAGGACCTGCTTGTAAGCTGCTAAGATCCTTTTCCTGATGCTTCTACTCCATCGTACAACTGACAGAAGGGATGATTGAAATAATAAACACTACTTGTAATTCCTTCCCGAGAAAAGAAAGCAAGAAAAAAATGGTTTAAAAAAAAAAATCAGATATTGTTTTTAAGCCATGTTGCCCAGCTCTGCTGCATCCAGATGCTCCTCAGGTCCAGTTCGTGTCTTCATGGTGTCCTCTTTTATCCTCTTGCTTTTTGTTCCTGTGACTTCATTTCCTAAAACTTGAATGTGTCCGTCTGTTACATCCCTGAACACTTTGTCTTTGTGCCGTTATATTTCACATCTTCACGTCTTTGCGCTCTAACATCTTTTCAGGACGCAAAGATCGAACCCGAGGAGTTCACGTCTCGGCTGCAGGCTGAGCTGAAGTCCTCCCCACAGCCCTACCTCATCCCCTTCCTCAAGGTACCTGTCCTGAAAAAATACATATTTCTGCCTTTAAAGCTGCATTTGCAAATAAGGTTAACTGATTCTAATTGCTGTGGTAATTGAACTCTGTTTTTTACTGTTATTAATCCTAATATTTTTTAAGAATTATAAAATTTTAAAAATGGTATTAACTAGACGTTAATGACTATGCATGTCAGTAACTACATTTATAAAAATATATAAAATTAGATAAGTGAAAATATTGCTAGTTACAGTAATTTCATGTTAATAAATGTGTTATTCATGTTAATATTCATGTTATTAGATTTGAATGAATGTTTATCAGACTGTAACTATGGTTATTACAGGTTAATAACCATAGTTGCTGGTAAAGGAGTGAATATTGGCTGTAATGATTAATCGTGATGAATCGATTATTGAAGTGATCATCAGTTAATTTAGTAATCCATTCATTATTAACTGGAGTATACAGACTCTAAAAAAGGCAATTTGATGAAAGAACAACACACTCAGAAAAGTAATTAAGCCCAAACTGTACAAAAATATAAAAACAATAAAATAAAAATAAAAAATATATCTGTAAATATGTTCTACCAAGTTTTAGATTCACCCCGTTCAAAAAAAACGGGGTGAATCTAAAACTAATAAATGGACATCAAAAAGCACCTTTTGATGTCCGTTTATTAACAGATTAATATAAAAAATAATGACTAGGTCAGCTCTACACATACTGATAAGTCAAGCAGGAAGGCTGAGTTTTTGACATGTTGATGTTAGAAATATTTTTAGCTGCAGATTCATCCTTTGCTACAAATGATGAAAGCCTAAATCAGGGGTGGCCAAGTCCAGTCCTCGAGAGCCGCCATCCTGCAAGTTTCAGATGCATCCCTGCTTCAACACACCTGAATCAAATGACTGGCTCGTTATCAGGCCTCTGTAGAGCTGATCCCGGTCTGTTGGAGTAAGGATACTTCTAAAACTTGCAGGATGGTGGCTCTCGAGGACTGGACTTGGCCACCCCTGGCCTAAATCAATCTGTTATTGCATTTTATGCAATAAAAGGTTTTTTCTTATTCTAAACTGACTGTAATTCTGTTTATTTTAATGTACTTATAATTTTGTAGAAAAAATGCCTTTTTTATCTGATTAACTGTGACAATAAACGACTAATCAAGTAATCATTAGTTGCAGCTTCAGTACAAAGTCTTCCATTGCACATTCATGCAGAATGTGCAGAACCTAAACATATTCTGCATGTGTTTAGGTTTGTACCAGATGTTTTCGGTATGAATACTTTTATACCCCAAATTAGAAAACATGAGGTTCTGCAATGTTGTCTAAGATGAAATCTGCTGATAAAAGCACCAAACCTCCACCAGCAGCTTCCTGCAGTGATGAACTTTGTGTTTATCTCCTCAGAAAAGCCTCCCTGCTCTGCGTCAGACTCTGCTCAACAGCCAGCAGTCTCTGACTACGGCTCCGCCCACCACCTCAGCTCCGCCTCCAGCCGCCCCCGGCTCCCTCACCGCAGCAGCCATCAGGCCGCGGCTGCCCGTCAACGCCACGGCAACCACGGTCCGCCTGACTCCACCCATCACAAACACGGTAACACTCAGCAACCCATCCTTCACTGCTTTAGTGGTTTAAAGAGGACCTATAAAAAAAAAACATATTTGCACTTTTTTAGGTCTCTACTTAGGTCTCTAAAATGGCCCAAATGTTTAAAATAAACTTCCAGCTATATTTTGGTCATAAATTAAAGTTTTTTGGTGTCTAGAAAATGAGATGTTTCAAAAACCTTCCAAATGTAACATCAAATCAGCAGGCAATGCCCCTTACCTAGGAACACCAACATAGCCCAGCCTGTTACCTAGCAACACCAGCATAGTCCAGCCTGTTATCTAGCAACACCAGCAGAGTTCCACCTGTCACCTAGCAACCCCAGGATAGCCCAGCCTGTTACCTAGCAACACCAGCAGAGTTCCACCTGTCATCTAGCAACCCCAGGATAGCCCAGCCTGTTACCTAGCAACACCAGCAGAGTTCCACCTGTCATCTAGCAACGCATAAAAATAGATTATGAACTTTCTGTAAACAGAATTGCCCTTCACAAATTATTAATGAGAATGAAAATTATTGAGCTCATGTAAGTTTACCATGTGATTAATTTGATTAATTGATTTATTGCTTATTGTGACAGGCTTGGGTTACATGCATCTCATTTGGATTTAAAGTGATGAGGTTCATTCTGTAAGGAGCTCAAAATAAGCAGAACTGAGACTAAAATTTTATTGTCTAAACATGATTTTCTGCAAAAAGTGTCATGAACAATATAGAGCAATCGTAACATGTTCAAAGAAGCATAATATGTCAGCTTTAATATGTCTAAACAAGGTTGTGATTTCAGTGGTGATTAATAATAAACATGATGATGTTTTGTTTTCTGCTGCAGGCTGTGGCCAGAGCTACAGTCCAGACCATCCAGACCCGTTCTCCTGTGGTCCTCAGTCAGCAAATCAGACATCCAGGTGAGGCTGAAGCTTATAAAAATGGGTCACCTAAATCCTTGAAAGTGCTTGAATTTCACTTAGGTGTTTTCAAGGACTGGAAAATGTTTCATTTCTATATAAAGTCCTTTTAAGCTGCCTATTTTTGTATTATTTGTATTTTGTGGTGCAATCTAAAGTTAAATTAAAAGCCTAACTTTGAAAAATGTTACAGCTGAATAGTTGCCATTGGAAATATTCATTATTCCCAATGGCTCAATGAGTTATTGATCCGTGTAATTGGAATTAAGGTTCCATATGTTCAAGTTATTGAAATTGGGAGATTTTTTTTTTTTTTTTTTGGTTAAATTATGGGTTTATTCTCAATTAATGTCATATAATAGTGAATTAAAACTATTTGTGTTTTTGTCATGACCAAAGTGAAAAAGTATGAAAACTTACATTGAAAATACTTAAGAAGTTCTTGAGGTTTACTAAGGAGAAGTGAACGATGCATTCAGACCTGCCCTCTCTGAATCGTCTCCCCTTGCAGCCACACTCTTGCGGGGACCCACCACCATGGCAGGTAAAGCTCCTGTCCACCTGGCAGCTCAGGCCAATCAGAAGAAACCGACTGACCCCGGGGGCGGGACCTTCAGGTGGGTTTGATGTCCAATCAGCACCAGGAACAGAAACTTCATACCTAACCTGGCAGATAACTGGTTTTACAGCCATTCTGAATGTTTCTGATTCAGCTTCAGAAATGATCACCTAATCACAGCTGAATAAACTCAAAATAAACATCAATAAATGTGTGTTTGAGTCAGACTGTATGGTGAAAATAAAAAGCTCATTCAGCTTCAGCAGCTTTATTACTGGTTACTATAGTAACAACCAGCTTGCTTTTAGTTTTACTAATTACAAGCGACCTTTTTAATGCAGGTCAGATGTGTAACTTTTCTCCTGGTGGTGATGAGAAATGAATAACTGAATAAACGTCACAGTGAGCTGGAGAGCCGGGCTTCATCAGCTCAGAGTTTCATGGTTTAGTCGGGACGTTGAACTTCCAGTCATTCAGTCAAATCTAAAAGTTCTGGCTCTCGCTGAACCTCCACAGAGACGACGACGACATCAACGATGTGGCTTCAATGGCCGGAGTCAACCTTAACGAGGAAAACGCCCGTATCCTAGCAACCAGCTCAGAGCTCGTCGGCACCAAGATCCGGTCCTGTAAAGACGAAGCGTTTCTGCCGCCAGGCCTTCTGCACCGCCGCATCCTGGACTCAGGTCAGTACATCCATTATTTAGGTAATATTATATATTTATCTTGACCAGCAGGGGGAGCCACTGCAACACCAATTGCATGGTCAGGGCTGCATTATGGTGCATTTTCAGTATCTGAGAGCAATGGATGCTTAA
Source organism: Poecilia latipinna (assembly GCF_001443285.1). Taxonomy (NCBI): domain Eukaryota; kingdom Metazoa; phylum Chordata; class Actinopteri; order Cyprinodontiformes; family Poeciliidae; genus Poecilia; species Poecilia latipinna. Next base: position 338,266 of record NW_015113660.1, on the reverse strand, counting down.
TGGTTTCTTTCCAGCTGAACTGTTCATGCTGGTTCGGTTCTGATGGTTCTCATGGTTCTGTTTGGTTCTGCTCCCCAGCCAAGAAGCTGGGCGTGACGGAGGTGCCTCTGGAGGTCGTGAACCTCATCTCACACGCCACCGAATCCAGACTGCGCTCGCTGCTGGAAAAGGCCTCTGTGATCGCTCAGCACCGCACAGACGGTGCAAAGGTGAGAGGTCACAGAGAACGTGGGAATAACACGGATTATAGTGGCTCTTAATACCAGATTTTATATATAAATAACTGAGAAGTGTTTTAATAAGCCCAATATGGTTTAAGATGGCAGAGTCCAAATGTTTTGTTTGTCTGGTCAAAGTACTCAGGAGACATAATGTCTTTAAATTAAATATGGAAAATAGTTTTATTTGCATTTTTATTTCTATTTGCTCAGCAATTTGCAAAGTTTGTGGATGAAATGAGTTACAAAACTATTAATTACTGTAGATTTACCTAAATAAAAGAAATATAGTATTCCTGATAAACATTTGCTGTGTTTGGCCAAGTTTAATAAATCCTTGTTCCTAATGGTATTCTTTATTCTTTTTATTTAATTTCGCTTGGGAATCAAAGTATTTTGGATTTTTCAAAACTGAATTTGAATTTAAAATACAAACGTAAAATGCTTTTAGTAACATTTTCTACTTAAGAGGAAAGAATTTTAATTGAAAATCCCATCCAAAAAATACAAAAAGTTTCCATTTGGATCAAATAACTTTTGCTGGAGAGCGAAAGTTTTTACCACTCTTCACCAGGGCCACACAAAATTATTCCGAGGCCCCTGGGCTGCACTTTGGTTTGGACACCTCTAGTTTAAAAAAAATTACCTTCATCTTTCATCACCTGATAATCACCTCTACTGAAGCAGATCAGGGTGTTAAATAGATGATAACCTGCAAGCTGCCCCTTTCGGACCCAGATCCTGTCAGTTCTGACCGGGTTCCTGTCAGTTCGGTAACCGATCCGTGGCCTTCCTCCCTCAGGATGAAGGAAACCTGACCTATGAGCAGTCGTCGGACGTTCGCTCCCAGCTGCGGTTCTTCGAAGCGCTGGAGCGGATGGAGAAGCAGCGGAAAGACGAGCAGGAGCGCGAGATGCTGCTGAAGGCCGCTAAGGTACCAAACGGGTTGCTATAGCAACGGAACACCTGTTTAATTAACTCTATATCTCAACCTGATCTGGGGAAAGCGAAGCAGAGACTGAAATTCAACTTCAGCTGGATGATGATGTCACAATCTAGAACCTCCAGTCAGAGCGAATAAAAACTTTACTGAACTTTAACTTTTTAAAATCAGTATTAAAGAATTAATTATTTAAAATAAACTCCTATTTCTTTGCTGAACAGTTACTTGTAAGTTAACTTTATCTTATTTGTTGTTTACTGATATTTGAACTAGAAACTACACCAAAGATATTTGGTAAGATTAAGTTCTTTTACAGTTAATGGGCACTGTGCCGTTGCCTAGCAACCTCAGCAGAGCCAAGCCTTGTTACCTAGCAACCAAAACTGAGCTCCAGAACGTTTGGTGAGCTAGTTTTACTGCTGTATGCGCTATGCAGTGGATGACCAGACTAAAATCAGACCATGGAGCGATCCTCACCTGGTCAAAGAAGCCTAATGGGTCACATTTTGTTTCTCTTCCAGAGCCGGGCCCGGCAGGAGGATCCGGAGCAGGCTCGGCTGAAGCAGAAGGCTAAAGAGGTACAGCTAGGTTTCACGTTCAGCTTCAGCTCTGAGACAGGAAACGTCCCGTTTGAACCACTTCAACTTCCTTTCATAACAGCTTTAACTTCCTGTCCACAGATGCAGCAGCAGGAACTGGCTCAGATGCGACAGCGAGACGCCAACCTCACGGCACTTGCCGCCATCGGGCCGAGAAAGAAACGCAAGTTGGACTCAGGAGGCGGAGCTTCAGCGAGCAGTGAGGTAATCAGCCGTTTGATCATGTGACCTTGTGATGACATAGACACATTGTAGTGTGACATTATGCATGCAAGATCCCCAAAAAGCTGCTACAATGGCTACCATTGGTTTTAGCTGTCAAGTTGTCAACATAATGTGCTAAATCTTAAATATACACGACATATAAAAGAAAAAGCGACGCAGTGCTTTCCTAATAATTGTCAAGAGTACGACGATGAGATAACAAGGTCAGGAAAACGTTTTAATTTAAGAGGAAAAATAGAGAGGGAGATGGAAGTAGGTCAGTTATGCTAGCTTGACTTTGACATCCTTAACATGTAGGTGTGCTGTGGAATTTGGTGGTTCGGTTCAGTTACAAAATAAAAAATGGTGACCTACACACCAACTCTGACAGGTTATCAGTAGAGTAGGTGTAGCTAATAATTATTTAGTCTGTGTTCAGATGAACATTTAATACTAATTATATAATAAACACAAAGCCTAGAAACATAAAATTGTAATGGACTGAATGTTCTGTTCTTTGTGTGGGAAATGGTTTAGTGCAGGGGTGCCCAAACTTTTTGAGAGCAAGATCTACTTTTTCTCTCACCAGCCACCTGAGATCTACCTCATGACACAAAGACATAAAAATTGCAAATTAAACTCTATTGACTTATTTTATATGCAAATATGCATCAGTTGTAGAAGAAATAATAAAGTGACAGAAAACCTGATGCAGTTTCTTCCTCAGTGAGATTCTGACACTGGGAGCAGGTTACTGGTTCCTCAGTCAGAAGCTGGTTGCAAACCAGCAGGTGTCAGTCAGTCATGGTAGATCTGAACTTTGGTTTGATGACTGAAATATGAGAAACTAACCAAAGAGCCCAGAAAAGGTAAAGGCAAATCTTCAGAAGTTGGGATATAATTAATTTAATTTCACATAATTATCGTGGTAGAATTAGTTAAAACTTAATGAAATATATTTGTCCTATTTGATGTTTGTTGTGACGTATACTCACATACGAACGAGGTAATTAGTCCAAGTTTGTCGTTTATTGAATGTTCAGAAACTGCAGCGGGTGTGATGAGCCACAGCAAAGGTAAACTAAGGTAAAACAACCCGAACAGAAACTACTCCTACCTTTTTACTTTCCGTCTCTTTGTCGTTTAGCACACCCGTTGCCGTGGCAACCGCCTGCGTCCCGCAAGCCAAGCAGAGATTATGTTAAAAACAGGCTTAGTGAAGAATATTTTCTTCCGTCAGAAGAGGAAGTGCTGCTCTCAGTGTCCTGGTGGCATTCAGATTGTCATCTGCCGAGATCGACTCAAAACCTTCTGCGATCGACCGGTCGATTGACGTATTGGGCACCCCTGGTTTAGTGGTTTTTGGTGTTGAGTCCTGATCCATTAGTGGAGCTGTTTTCAGTTAGTTACTATGGCAGCATGTTGAGAAAGGGGGAAAAGTAGAAGAGTAGGAGTGGTTTTGAGTTATGAACGTTTTTTTCTGAGTTATTTTTCCCTTTGCTGTGGCTCACTGCACTAAATTAATAATACCTACATCTCCTGGTTTCATTTATTTAAGTTGTTCTACTGCAGCAGAGTGGCTACGGATGGCATGTGAAAGAATCGTCTTTCCGGATGTAAACAATAACATGCAAGAGGATATTGGACTCTTGACTCCTCCCCCATCCCGTAGGCGTTTACTTCCTCAGACAAAGGGGGTCAGAGTTCGCTTGGGGGGGCTAACGGGGACTCATGAAGCCCCTTGGCCCTCCATACCCTGGAGGCAGCCCTGCAGAAATGAGCTACAGGGTCAGAGGAGGGAGGGAGGAGGGAGCCATGTTCTCAGCAGACACTGAACCCTCTAACCCTCATGTCTGGGGTTTGGACTCTGTTAGCAGCTGCTGGAGATTTTCTGATTCTGTTCATTTAACATGAACTGTGAGAATCCATCTCTCTCCACAGTTTTTATTTTAGCTATCACACTCTGAGCTGCTCAGTCGAACAAATGTCTAATTAGGACTCGAGCATCAAGCCAAGTTTAGAGAGGAGTTAACTGGGGCTGAACGAATAATCAAATTAATCATTATTAATCAATTATTTAAATAATTGCCAACTAATTTAAGTAATCGATTAAGTAAACTTGAGTATACAGACTCAAAAAAATTTATTTGCCGAAAGAAAAACGGTTAGAGCAGTAATTAAGCAAAAACAATACTCTATATAGACATACATAGTGCATTTAAGATAAAAGAAAAACATTTGTACTGTGGCATAGACTCAGATTCACCAGGTTCAAAATCTGTGAAAAATATTCCTTTTAGGCTCCGTTTTCTGTGTAGTTATTAATCGGTTAATCCAACAGATTAGCCCCACACTGCATTTATAAATAGCCTTTGCTACAAATAATCAAGCGTACATTAAATAAATGCTGTTATTGTATTTTAGAAAATAAAATGTTCCATCTCTTTTTCAAAAAAGTAATTGAATTATTTACTTGTATTTTTTGATGTATAAAAAAACATGCTTAAGTAGTTAAATGAAAAATCAGCAGAATGTGCCGAATTCATTATTTGATTAATCATCAGAATAATCGTTAGGCCTCGTGTGAATGTCGCCGGAGACAAATCAACGTCCTGATGACCCTGAAAGCTTCATCCTGGAATCTGCTGCAGTGTTGTTCTCCTGTTGGCAGGAAAAACCGGAAAATCCCAAACAGATAAACCCAGTCTGATGCTGCCCAGCTCCAGAACCAGAGCAGAACATTCTGATTTGGACTTATTTTATAGACTGATGGATCTGAGAAGCTCATGAACTTCCTCTGCAGTTTTCCTCTTGACTTCCTGTAGTTTAACTCTCTAACCCCGCCCCCTTCAGGTGACATCGGGATCCGGTTCCGGCTCCTCTGCCTCCTCATCCCGGCAGCAGCTCCGGCAGCGGATCACTCGGGTCAACCTCAGGGACTTCATCCTGTGTCTGGAGCAGGACCGCAGCTCGGCCCGCTCCCTCATGCTCTACAAGGCCCTCCTGAAGTGATTGGCGCCCCCTGCTGGTCCTCCAGCGATAGCAGACAGGAGTGGTCCGGCTACAGAGCGCTGCTGGAAAAGGAGAACTCCCAACCACCAGGACGGGTTCTGCAGAGGAGGGAAGGTTCTGTTGGATTTGACCTGTTCAGAGACGTTTAACCCGTTTAGTTCAGAACTGAACCAGAATCATGTTAGAACATTTAGACGAAACGTTTTCTCACTCAGGGACAGTTTGGTTGTTTCGGATCGGCCTGATAAACACGCACTGCAAAAATACAAAATTTTACCAAGTATTTCTGCTTTACTTTCTAGTGCAAATATTTTTGGCACACATGAAATGAGACAAAATTTACTCAAAAGTAAATGTTTTCAAAATATAGGAGCTTGTTTTAAGTCAATAATTTATGAGTATTTACAAAAACGTACTGGTTTTATCATCAAACATATTTCCTTTGTTATAAATTTAAAGCTCCTATATTTTGCTGAAAAGTTGCTTGTAAGTTGTTTTTCTCATTTCAAGTGTACTAAGATATTTTCACTAAAAACTAGAAGAAAAATACAGAGGAGTATTAGGGCTACCCTAAGAACATTTAGAAAATAAAATTAAAATTATTATGAGAATAAAGTTGTAATATTATAAATTTTATTCCCATATGACTTTATTCTCATAATATAGATTTTTTTCTTGGTATGGCGCAATGACAAAATATTTGGGCCAACTAGGAAAATTATAAAATATGAGAATAAAGTCATAATGTTTCAACTTTATTCTTATAATCAAATTTATTTTAGGGGTAAGAGGGAAATATTAGAATAAAGTCATCATGGCTATTATTGAAATATTTACTATTTTAATTTTATGATTTTATTTTTGTAATTTTAGTATTTTTCTTAGTATGGCATATTAGAGCTATGCTAAACCATATCATGAATTTATCCTAGAAATATTGACTTTATTCTCTTCATTTTTGACTTTATTCCCATATTAATTTGACTATATTTTCTTAATATGGCCCTAATACTCTTGTAAAAAATACTTGGTAAGATTTGGTGTTTTTGCAGTGTGATTGATCCTCATTGATCAATTACAGAACCAATAGTGAGCCTCATTCATGTAGTTTAAACTCCAGAACCAGTTCTGGACTGAAACTCCAGCCGGGCGCAGCAGAACCAGGTGAGAAACGAGGCAGGTGTGCGGTAGAACAGGTGGAACGCTCCTTTAACTGCAGCGGCTTTGTTTTAACTTCCCGCCATGTTGGACAGTGAGCTGCTCTCTGATTGGTTGCCAGCTTTTCCACGCCCCCCTCCAGCGCTGTACCTGAACAGGTGCCTTCTGACTGCTCGCCATGTTTTAAATGTTCCCAACGGTCGGATCGGTTAGAGGACGCTGTTTTAGAGAGTGTGTCTGTGTGTGTGCGTGTGTGTGTGAGAGAGAGAGAGAGAGAGAGAGCCGCAGACGGTTTAAAGGAACAGTTCAACAATTCAGGAACTGATGGAGGCCGGTCGGTTGGTGTTGGAGCGTTCCCCTGCAGGGAGCTGGTTCTCCGACACACAGGAACTCTCTCAGGTTCTGAAGGTCCGACATTCCTCCTCCCGGCAGACTGAGCTGAACCTGGACTCTGGAAAATTCTCGATGATGGAGCGCACTTGGACTTTTTAAGCTTTAACAGCTTTTAGTTTGGATCCAGCTCCTGAGCTTCAGGACTTATTTATATTTCCTACATTCAGCCTGATGCAGTTTTACACCGTTTGTACCTTTGTTACAAAATAAAATAAAGGAAGAAGAAACTTCTCGTTTCTTTTTAAACTTTTTATCTGCAACACAAATGTTAAATAAGAAGCTTAGAAAACAGGTTGGGTAGAAAAAGGAAGTTGAAAGCAGCAGCTGCTTCCGGTTTCAGTCCAGCGGTTCCTGTTTGATCCGGACCAGGGTGCTGCTAACGGACCGGCTCGGCCTCAGTTCTCGACACAGGACGTATTCGCTGAACTGGGTCGAGTCGACGCCGCCGCCGCAGGACGCTTTGATGCTGAAGCCTTTGAGGAAAAGACGCTCTAGAACCTGCAGAGAGCAAAGTAAGGGTTCTGATTAGGGCCAAAAATAAGTTGATTCACTACTCCCTTAGACCTTCTTTTAGTGTTGCAGATTGACTGCCGTCCAGCAGAGGGCGCTGCTGGTCATTCTTAAACTGAGTTATTGATCCAGAAACAAAGATTGCGGCCAAAGCAGAATGGAAAAAGATGGAGAATGCACTTTATGCTGCTCTGGTTTGAAATAAAAACACTCAAGCTACTTGTTATATTTTATTCATATTTCTAGGTTTGTTATTGTGAGAAAAATCACAATTTTCTGTTTATTTGGTTAGGTGACAAAATGTTAAAATTTAACCATTTGTTGTGGAAACACAGTCGACTCTTGATTTTAGCAGAATGGCTGCTTATCAATCAAATAGGTATTTGATCAATGAGGTCAATAAACTTAAGATTAATTCATTAAATGATAAAAGTAAGTTTCTCCCTAATTTAATCATTTCTGCCATCCAGCAGAGGGCGCCACTGGCCATAATTAAACAGAGCCAGATGATGCAGAAACAAAGATGGCGGAGTAAAACCACAACAGCAAAGGAACATGAAGACATGGAAATTTCTGAGTTTTGAAGTCAATTTCGTTCTTTTTTCTAGAAAATTTCAGAATTTCTTTAATGGAAATGTGTTATTTTTCTAAATCTACAATGGCCCTGATACTCCGTCAACGCAGGTATCTGCTCTGTGATTGGCTGGCTCACCTGTACTGAGTTCAGCCTGCAGTAGCCGTTGAGCGGGAAGCGGATGACGTGGGTCGGGTCGAGGTTCCAGCCGGCGTTCACTGAGTTGCACATGACGTCTCCGGTCTCAGGAAAGGCCTCCTCAATCAGAACCTTCTCGCCGCTCAGGGCAATCCGCTCGCCCAGATCGGGCGTGACCCGAACCACCAGGCACTCGCACGGCGCCGCCGACCGCCGGGCCTCGCGCTCCGCCTGCCAACGCTCCAGGTCCCGGACCATTGGCGCCAGCTGGTAGAACCGGGCCTCCTCGTACAGCTGGGGGAAATCCTGAGACGAACGAACAGCTGGATGAGAATCTGCTGCTGGAGGAACTGGATCAGTTCAGGAATCTGTTCAAAGACTCATATCCTCTGGATCTGATTTCAGTACTTTTAGGTCTGTTAATGAAATTATTGGGAAATATTTGGATTTCCAGGTTTTATTGACCAAAATATAATCTAGATTCCTTCCTTTTATTTTTGCTTTTTTCTCCTGCACTCCTTCCTTCACTCTTTTCTTTCCTTCATTTTCTTCATTCCTGTCCTTTCTTGTTTGCTTTTCTTTTCTTCCCCTCTAAAACCTATTTATTTTTCCTTCCCTCCTCTAACTCTTTGTGAGTGGTGAATGTTCTGACCCGGTCCACATAGGAAGTGACCCCTGTAGATGACCTTTGACCCACCTGAAAGTCTTCTGGCAGCAGCAGCTTGCAGGTCCTCAGGTAGCTCAGGATGAACCTGAAGATTTCTCCGTCTCTGTCGATGAAGTAATGCTGCTTCAGGCTGTCCAACACAATGGGCTCGCTGCCGCTGAACAGACGGCCGATCCTGGAAACCGATCACTTATCAATACCACACCAGCCGATCTGATCAGAGTAACAGAATCTCTGTACGTCCTAAACATTTAGAATGTTTTTTAATCACTATTCCATAATTATTAGATTAATTTAGCATAAAAGCTGCTTCACATCGTCCTATTTCAGATGGCCATGAATTCTGTGGAGGAAAATGTTATTATCTGATAATATATTATGACTTTATTACCAGATGATAAAATATTTCATCACAATCCTCTTTTGATTGTAAGAAAATATATAAAATTTTATATTAATCACATGAAATTTTATTTTATTTCTACAGTTCTGCTTTTTCTCCCCTTTGGTCTTTTCTTGTCAGAAATGTTTCCATTTCTTGCTTGCTAAGTAGCTCGGCCAATCATATTTAAAAAAAATATTTTAACTTATATTTTATCATAAAAAAACAGATTCAATAACAGTAAACAAAAATTATGATGAAAATTTATTTAAGAAATGTATGAAATTAAATTTGTTTTTAGTTTTACACTTTTTTCCCTCATCTTCTCTCCAACTTGCTGAGCCCCCACAGCGCCCCCTGGTGACCCAACATAAGTACATTACAACTATTACTCCATTAGTTTTTCAATACTCTACCCATCTCTGTGTAATATGAAGATAAATATCAGATATTTACTCTTATGTACTTACTGCTGAACTAGCTAGGACCATTGAAACACTGATTGTATTTTGTTGATAAATATTTCTCTTCCAAATTGATCAAGAATGTCAATACACTTTGTTTTTGTTGGTCAGGAAGCCATGGTTTAGCTATGCTTTCGCTTCCCTACCAAGATGGCGCGGATCACCTTTGGTTCAGACTTGTGGGATCTATGCAATCTCAATAGAATTGACTTTTTTTTCTCCACCTCTCGTCCAGACTGTTCTCTTCAAACTACAAATCAAACTTTGTCTGAACCAAATTGTTCCTCAGAACCAACTGTTTGAGTTTGCAGGTGTGTCATGATGATATGTAACTCATCACACCTGTTCACTCCGTCTCACCTGGAATCTGGAAACTTGGTGAGCGTCGCCAGGCTGCTGGTGTACATGTGTCCGCCCACGTCGATGTGAACCGGGGCGTTGGCCTTGGTGAGCTGGGCGGGGGACGGGATGCCCTGCGCCGTCATGGGGGAGACAGGTGAGTGGCTCAGAGACATCCTGGACAGGCTTCGACCCTCCTGCTGGACACAGGGAACAGGTGAGAGGAGCTTTAGCTATGGGTCATTAAAAAAACTTTACTTCCTGTTTCATTAAAAACGCTGAGTCCATTGTGAGTCATGTCTTCTCTTGTATCACCAGGGACAGTCGCCTTTCTGTAACAAAGGGCTAAACTGAAGATCCTTCCTGCTCACAGCATCACCATCCACAACGATTCTTTGAAGATTCTTGAATTATAAAAGTTACACCAATATTTAATCTTCCTTTTGGAATAAATAAAGTATTTTTGAATTGAGTAGAATGGTTAGTCTTATAAAGTGACAGCAACAGCTCTGGGTAATAACAGAGGAGATATTAGCATGATGTCCTGGGGGGTTAATGGGAGGGTCTAACTGGATTACCTCCCTCCACTCCCCATTCCCGGCACCACGAGGCTGTGAAGCATGAGGGAAACAGGAGTCTTGAATGCTGCCTGCAGCCAAACACCCACACGCCTCCCCATGCGCGTGCATGTGCCGTGATGTGACCTATAGATGGGAGCGTGTGCACAGGCACATTGTGTTTTCAAATATCTGCAGGTTTTAAGGCCAAACGGGCAGCTTTCTGCGCCTTATTCCAGTCCCCGTCAGGAAATCTGGACATTTAAGCCTCTTCTTACAAATTAAAACTAAAAGAGCGACTTGGCTAATTTTTTCCAGCTGATTACGGCTCTCCGAGGCCTTTAAGGGAATTCGGGTTGTAAAATATCTGTCAGCAGAGACGTCCAATGTATTAAAAATGCAGCTTTAAGTAGCTAGCGCTGCATTTCTGTCGGGAAGAACATGTAGCGAGTAGAGAAGGAAAAGTTCCATTTTAGTTTAAAAACCTACAACTTTAAAACTGGTATCTAGTGCCGATTTTAGAGGCTTATGTTTTTAGTAGCTCGTGTTGAGTTTGATGATATCGGTGCTTTGAACGAAATAAAGAGTCCATAAAGCATAAAACTGGAGGTTTTTAAATGAAGTCTGGTCTTACGTCAGGACCATCGACAGTGTTGAATATCAGGTTTAAACGAGCAGCGCGTGTTTTTTTCTCACCTGGGAGGACACGGACACGGAAGACATGGACAGCAGCTCGGTATCTCCAGCTGAAGTTCGGTTGGGTTCGGCTCCAGGCCCGCTCCACTTCGTCTCCGTCCTTTTGGTGAGGGTGCGTAAAGCAGAAACAAACCAGAACCAACAGAGAGGAGCGCAGGCTGCAGGACGAGTTTGCCCCGGGGCACCTCAGACCCTCGGGGCCCGGAATAGGTCCTCCTGCCCGGACTTGTTTTTGAGGAGCGGAACGCGGAGCGCGGGGCTCCGGCTGGTGACGCGCTCTGTCGGGGATAAACTGGGCTGCTCGGTCCGGTAAGGCTCATCACCATCCGCAGGGCTCAGACGCTGATCCACCCGGACATGAAGGTCCAACATCCCCCTGGTTCTGGACTAAATGGCGTCTGGCGTCACGCTTCATGCCTACCGCAGCCTGCGGCCAAATGCGCCATTTCAATTAATGCGCACTGATAGATGGAGATCTTCGCCGCAGGGCAGAAAACACCGGGCCGCTCCATGGCGCTCATCTGCCGGGTCCATGCTCCTCCTCCTGCAGCTGCTGCTGATGGAGGCGACGGACGGCAACGGAACCACCGACCCCTCTACGGATCTCAGAACCATAATGTACTGCACAGTGATAAAAAAAAAGAAAAAAAGATTTCAAATTCAAATCTTTCCAGGTTAAACCTCCCGCCGTTTCAGTATATTCTTGCTGCAGTTGATTAGTTTCTTTTGTCATTGTTGTGAGTCACACACTCTGCAAACAACTAATCGACATATTATTAGATGAACATAAGTTCAATCGATTAACTGACAGCATTAAACCTTCTTTTATTATTGTAGTTTGGCCACCATCCAGCAGAGGGCGCGGCTGGTCATCCTTATGCGGAGCCGTTGATACAGAAACAAAGATGGCGGAAGCCATACCAGAATGGGAAAGAGAAACGGTGGAACAAAGCGCGATTCTGTTTGAAATATAAATACTCGACAATCTCCTTTCGTTTCACCTGCTGTTATATTTTATAAATGTCAATATCTTGTTTATTATTGTGAGAAAACCACAATTTTCAGTTTATCCAGGTGTTTATTCTGTCAGAAACAACTGATGAAGTAATAACATTTAATGAAGTTTATGAAAAATGTAGTTCGATCCTCTTGACACTAGAGAAGAAACTTTTTTTGTTGTCAGTTTTATCCTTTGACTTATTGGTAGCCAAGTGATAAGATCAATCAAATTCAGATTATTTTATCAATCACCTGCTTCTGTAATTTCTCACTGTTTTTAACATTTTTACAAGCACAAAACGTTGCTAAAGAAACATTTCTTTAGCAACTTTTCAGAGTGATGAATCCAAGCATATGCAGAGAAAGTTGAGTGGAAGGAAAACATGTAATTAAAGGTAGAAAAGTTACAATATATCTGATTCCAGCCTTCACTAGAATCAGATATATTCTGGTTCACTTTGAAAGGACTGAGGCTACTTAATTTTCTCACTCTTTTTTCTAAAAGAGAAATTACAAATGACAGAAAATATTTTCAATAATTTGATGATGCGTTAAAAGATTAAATCTGTTAAACTGACACTAAAGTATAACTTCACAACAACCAACATTCCTCATTTTATCTTTTGTTATTTTTTGTGTTGGAGTTCTCACAAAAATTCTACTTTATTCTCTTAATATTACAACTTTATTCTGGTAATAACACTTTATTCTCACATTATTTCACTTTTATTGTCATTTAATTTTTTTATTGTTACTGCGACTGTATTCTTGACATGTCTCTTTATTAAAAAAAAAGATTAAAAAATATTTTTCTGACCCTTATATTTTGTGGTAGAGCTCACCTGAATTCAAATAATAATAAATAATAAATTGGGCTGTGAAACCCATGGAGTTCATTTGTAGAATGTTAGAAAAAGAAATCCAAAAAGTAAACCAAAAATATCAATTTATCACACAGCCAAACCCTAATATAGGAATAATCATCAAAATTACAAGAAATAAATATATGTGCAAAATTGTGCATTAAATGCAAACCTCCCTGCAGCTTCATACAAATACTACAGACGCATTAAACGTTTCACTCAGTTTATCGTTTTCCAAAAAGAAATAAAAAGCATCTTTGTCACTCTGATTAAACTTTAATGTTTCACTGAATAAAAAAGGTTGAAAAAACCCCTGCAGCTAATTTCATTAAGTCACTTAAACATCTAAATATCTGCTAAACTCGCCGCAGGCTACAGCTCACAGAGGAAGAGGAGGAGCTGTGCTGTAACCATGGCGATGATGAAACTAAGGCTGCAACTAAAATGAACGAGGTGTTAACATCTGAGAAGAATTCAATGTAATGTTCACAGAAACTGAAGCAACTTCACGTCTGAGTCTGAACTTCACTGAGATGTTTGTAAAACCCAAAGATCTTCTGTTCAGCTGGGTAACATTAGGAACAAAACAGCCAGAGAACATGTTTACTTAAATTTAGGTGAACTATTTGTGCAATATTATAAGCTTAGTAACACAGAAAACTAAAATAGGTTGATATGGAAAGAACCGTGGGGAAGAAAAAGAGTTAAACTGAAATAATTTAAAGCTACAAAATTTTTAAACATTGCATTATGAAACAACTCCAAACTGACCTGAAAAGTACTACTACGTACTAGATAGAAAAGAACGAGGAGTAACTTTCCAGCCAAAGAAAAATAAAATCTGATTTTTTAAAAAAATAAAGTAACAAATAAAGTTAAAAATTTTTAAAGAAAAGGACTTTTGAAATTCTGAGATTAATCTAAAAAAAAAAAAAAAATCGGACTTTTTTCTAGCAAATTTTCTGCTCTTCAAACTCAGAAAATTCAAGATTTTTAGAGATTAATCTCTAAATTTCTGATATTTTTTTCTAGTAAATCTTCGACTTTTCAAGCTCAGAAATGTCCAAGTATTTATTATTAGATTTCCTTTTTTTCTACTTTATATGCCGCCAAAAGGTTTTGTATATCAAGTGAAATTGCAAAAACCTTAAGTGCCACCAGAGGTAGCCACAGTTCTATTTTCTGACCGGCCCTCATTCCGACAAAAGACTGAAATTTAGATGCTGAATCTCAATTTTACCTAAACTTTATATGCATATGTTTATTCAAGCCGTCCTCGTTTAGCTGCTCCACTGGAAATATTGCGGCGTAATATTTATTGTTCAAGAAACAGAGGGTAGAGAATAGTGAAGGGATTGAGAATATGACCAAAACAGAACATCTTGTTCACCAAGGTGGGAAAAATGAAGCGGGAGATCGCTAGGTAGATTGGAGCCCCGGGCAGCGCATGCTGTGACCATAGGAGGCGCTGTTGAATTGGTTTTACACCATGAGTTGGCCTCGAAGAAGAGTATGTACCAAGGTTAAGTAAGAAAAAGCCGAGCAAACCCATTTTTCTTGTACCAAACTGTTTGTGATCAATTTCTCGTTCTTCAACTTCCAAAGTATAAAAAGCAAACAATATGACAATATGACGACTGTTATAATGATCATAGTGTAACTTATAGTAAAACCAAACTAATTCTGGTGACTTTTTGTTTAATTATTAATAATTTTAAGCCTTGCAAAGACTAACACTTTGCAGTTATTAAATTGTAATAACAAATTTTATTTTCATCTACTTTCAGTTGGCCTTAGTGAGCGGTGCCACCATTGTGGGGTAAAACTACGGAAGGAGAGGAAGGTAAACTGAAGTAGAAGAAACAGCTGAAGCTATTAACTACTTGGGTAATTTTGTTAAACCACAAAATGAAGACCCAGGATCAGGATGGAGAAACTCGGCTGGCCTGGGAACGGCTTGTACCTCCTGAGTACGAGCTGCACCTTCAGCTTCTCCACGATCATAAAAAGAGTAAAGAATAAAGAAAATTGAAACGCAAACAGCTATTAAAAACCGCAATGTTTATTTAACATGATATAAAACAGATGGGATATGAACATTTGCAAATCAAATCTGTATGTACGTACCTATATATTGGGTATATATTCCCATCCTGATGCACCATGTACATTATATACACAGTAAACCTCTGATAGTTACACTTTATACACACACGCAAAAATATCTTCAATTTACAAAGGCTTCTTTTTTTATTGCTTTTCTCTTTTAGACATGCATTTTTTTCAGCTCCAGGGCTTTAAACCGACATGTCCTAAAATAGTACCAAACTCTGAAATTTTTGTCCATCTCTCAATTTAAATATATATCTCACATAGGGAACAGAGAGCGACTTAAGTCAGAACATTCAAATATGTATATATCGGCAGCTGACTGGAAACATCGAAATTTACAAATCATTTTAGTCTGCAAGATTAAAGTTGCTCCAATATTATATATGAGGAATACAGATCTGGTATTAATCAGTATAGACAAGTGTTCTTTACAATAAATTGATAAATATAACTAGTTAGCTAAATGTCAACATCTGAAAAGCAATCTGAATTAAATATTAAAGATTAAATTTAGCTAAAAGAATACGCAGAAGCATCTTAAAACCTTGAAAAGGTGTTGAAAAGCGAGTGGAAAAAGGCCTAAAATACTCTGTATTCAGTCTGTAGCCTCCCATATATACAGATAGACCTATATTGCAACAGCCTATTAAAACTAAAAATATAATAAAAACAAACTGAAAATCAAACTGCAGCATCAACGGTAAAAAAAAAAAAGGAAAGAAAAGGGGGAGAGAGTTTCCTCTCGACGTGGGGAAATGTAACCGAAGACCGGCGTACACGCTTCAGATGTCACAGTGAGGATACAGAAGTCCGAGGCTAAACGCTGCCAGGCTGAAGTTGGCAGTTTCACGTTCTGTAGGTCAAGGCCTTGTGCTGATCTCCAGGAAGAAGATCCTCAGGAGGAGTTTATGCTTCCCTTGTTCCTTCCTTCATGTGTAGGTCTTTACTGAGGCCAGAGCCTGTGCTGGAGGGCCAGACATGGAGATCAAAATTACTTTCAGGTGGATTTTTACCTGATAGAATAAGCATTTTAAAACATAAAACGCTTCGTAACAGACTTGAACCTTTTATATTTTGTCATGTCTCTTATTGGGATTTTGACCGACACAAAGTAGTGAATAATTGCCATAATGTAATACAATGTTTTTACAATTTTATAATAACAGACTTTTGAAAGTTTGCATCAGCAAATTAACACCTTTTACTGCAGCTACACCTGCAAGGCTTTCTAATAATTCTTTATAAAACAGATGAAGCTCAGATCTGATGGAGAAAATTTCAATCTTTGTCAGATTTTCAACCGTAATGAAGTTTTAACATAAAGACAAGTGAAAAACACTGCAGGAGCTTCATCTTGGAAGGCGGGGCTAGGTCCAACCAGGTGTTCTGCACAGGTGAATGGTTGCCATGGCGATTAAAGGATTCCTCAAACATGCATCAAAGAGTAAAGGCGACACTCCAGGTATGTTTTTGATGAAGGCATAACATTATAACATTCAAAAAAGTCACTTGTACATAATACCGCCCCTTTAAAGGCAACTAGTTGTGCTGGATTTTATTTTGGGGAATATTACTTTATGTACACCAAATGACTATCAGATCTTAAATCATCAAAAACTTTTGCTATATAACATAAAATCCCAATAATGAACACTGAAATTATTTACTGGAAGGCACAGGAATGTGTGAAATACTGGACAGTAACACCAAGTCAAACCATGCTGACGCACAGCAACAAAGAATACATAACAGCACCTCATAACCGTTCCCTTCATCATAGCATGTTTTACAAATTATGATTGAGAAATTAATTGTACAGGAATATGATTGTGAACAAAACAGGATGATGAAGGACCTTACTGGTGCCACTACACACACATGAAGTGAGAGCCGTCAGTGAGCTGAGGGGGTGTGTTGGGAGACTGTGGGGGTGGGGAAGAAGATGACAGGCTTTTCACTGCAATTAAAAAAAGCAACATGTTGAACACACAGCCACACACAAATGATGATAATAATAAAAAAAAACAATAATTAGGTCAATAAGCAATTACTAAATGACCAAACAGCAGAATTAAACAAGAAGGTCGATGAAATAAATTAGGAAATTAAAAGAGTGTGTTAGGAGAAGTTAATTACTAATGGAAACAGAAAGTTTGTGTCAAAGAACATCCTCCCACCAGTTTTTATTTAACACCATGCATTTCTTCAGTGTAATCCCCTCCATGTGTCTGTCGTCCCTGCAGACGTACCTGCTACCAGCTTACTGCGTTTGGAGGCCTCCGCTGCCAGTTCATAGGAGATATTAATCATCTTCTCCTTCTCCTGTACAGTAACCTCCTCTTCATTCACGTCCTCTGGGCTTAAAGCTAAACTAGGTAGCACATTCGCCATGCTAGGAAAAAAACACAAATGGCTTCTGTAGTGCATACTGCAGCTTTTATATATACAGTGCAGTATATGTGGCTATTTGGGCGCTTATATTTTGCTTTTTTCCTACTTTTTTTTGCCACGGTTAAATAATAATAGTGATAATAAACTATAATGTCATAAAAACATAATAAGGATGACCATAAGTGCTTTAGATTATTAATTTTATTTAAAGGTGACCCATTGAGCAGGTTAGGATCAGTCTATGGGCTACAACGAAATATATTCACTACATTTTTTACACAACATCCTTCTGAGATAATGAGATTTTAGTCTGTGTCAGTGTGTTCTGATGAAATGTTCTGGAACTCAGCTTGGGTTGCTTGGTAACGGGCAGAGTTCCACTGGGGTTGCTAGGTAACGGGTCTGGGCTTCTCTGGGGTTACTAGGTGAAGGGCAGTGCCTGCTGATTTGTGACGTTATATATGAAAAATGTTTGAAACAGCTCACTTTGTAGACATCAAAAACATTAACTAAATGTCAAAAACTGTCTGGATGTTTTTTTATTTAAGTGCTTGGGCTGTTTTTAGAAGCAGTAGAGACCCAAAAAGAAATACATAAACACACAAAATGTAAATTTCCCCTTTATTTAAACTTTTTGCAGCACTGGTGGAGTGCTTTATTCACAGTTATCAGACATGCAGAAAACTGTCAGGAAACAAACCACGAGTTCCTATTTGCAAATGTTAATATCAGACAGAGATAACCTAAGTAAACAAGCTCATCAATATTTAATCTAGGGCTACAAATAATGGTTATTTTATCTAAATCTGATTAAAAAAAATAAAAGTTGCCACATTCTGTAATTTCTTCATTTAACCACTTGGACTTTTTAATGCAATATTAAAAATACAGTAAAAGTTGCAAATAAACAGCTATGTTCCTTTTTTGAATAATAAAATGAAAATTTCACAGACTGGAGTGGTTTTGATGGGAAGGTTCTTCCTATTTGTGGTTCTCTGGAGTCCCAAAGCTTTAGAAATGGTTTTCTAACCCTTCACAGACAGATGGATTGTGAACGACTTTAATTCCAACCTGTTGTTGGATTACTTTCGGTATGTTGCTTCTAAAATTGTTGTCAGCTGTTGCATTTTTTTTAAGTTAAGTTAACCACAGTTTACTGAAGCTTTAACAAGGGGTAGCAATCACATTTTTATAGATTTTTCCCCTTTAATCAGCAAAATCATACCTTTAAAACTGTTTGTTGTATTCACTCAGGTTATATTTGTCTAACATTAAAGTTTGTTTCACGATCTGAACATCTGTAAGGGGGAAAATACTTTTTACAAACACAAACTTGTTTGTGACCTCTAAGTTTATCCATAAAGCCTAATTACTGAATCTGCTGAGAAATATTATTTAGCTGCAAGAAGCTCCTTTATATACAAGATATTTCTCCTATTAAGTGCCTGAACAGAAATGTCCATAGTTTAATATGACCGACTCGTGTATATTTACCTGTTTTTTGCTATTAGGGCTTTAATACGATCCACTTTCCGCCGCTTATCGGCTTCCTGCTCAGGACTCAGCGGCTCTTCTGGGTCTGACTCAATGTAACGCTCAGGAATCAGAACTTTGTCTGGAACAGAAAGCTGGGAAAGAAAAACAAGAACCTGTTAAACATTTCATATAAATCAACTGCTTTGTAGATGACAAATAAAGGAAATAAAAATGATGCTGATACAGTTTAATAGATTTCCTCACCCGTTGTGTTTTAACATTAGGACTGAAGCTAATGATTATCTTAGAAATTATTCTGACAATTAATCAATTCATTAGATAAAAAAGTCACATTCTGTAGATTTTTTTGCTTAACCACTTAAGCCTTTTTTACACAATATAGAAATACATTAAAAGATGGAGATAAGCAAATAATTAGTTCCTTTTTTAAATAACAAAAATAAATTTAATTGTCTAAAATGTAATAACATAGTAATCCTTCAGTGAATGTTTGATCATTTGCAGCAAAGGATGCTAAAACAAATATTCTATACTTTCCTGTTGATTATTTTTTCAATTAATAACTGGATGGCAAAAGGTGCTTATTAGAATTTTTATTTTTATTTTTTACAGAATCTGAAGCAGGTGATACTAAAACTGCCACTTGAGGAGTTATGGGTAGAACATATTCACAGGCAGCAGATTTTCTTTTTCATTTTAAATGCAAAATGTATTTATTTTTTGTATTGTGGCTTGATTACTGCTCTGACTGTGCTGTTCTTTCAGGAAATGGCTATTTTTAGAGTCATCATATTCCAGTTAACGATTTAACAATTACTAAATTATAAGACAATTATTTTAAAAAAATATCGATCACAGCTGACACCACACCAAACCTGTCTAGTCATGCCAGGGTGTGGTGACTGGTGTTCTGCCGGTTTACCTCTCGATCCAGGTTGAAATGATCGTCCTGCGAGGACTCTTTGAGGCGGGCGATCTCCTCTGCGGGCGTCTCCTGCTCCCTCACCAAGTTCTGGTGTCTGAGCGACGCCTCCAGCTCCTGAATGTCACTGCTCATCACCTCATCTCTGCGCCTCATTTGGGACTGAACATGACAACAAACAAAACAAAAAAGACAAAATTACAGGATTTGATGTGACGCGTAAGGAAAAATTCACCAATCGGTTGAAGATCATAACGGCCTGAAATCTACAGACGCATACAATCAATGTTTAAACAAATTTGCAAAGCAAGTATGATCTCTCTGTGTGAATAACAAGGTTCTGGTGACCAGCAGAGTAAGTACATGTAGTAACATACATGTAGGCTGTATTAGCTTGCAGATAAAAGCTGCATTAGAAAAGCTAATTTTGTTAGTCCAGCAGTAAATATCACTGACATTTATCTTAGTATTACACAGGGGTGGGCAGAGTAATCAAAAGTTGTAATAGAGTATTATGTGGAATGTATTTATATAGTTCATCTGTTAGATAGGAATGACTAGAGAGCTAATTGTAAGCTTGTGGTTTTTTGTTGTTGTCATAGCAACTCCATAGCAACTGCCTGCCAACATGGCTGTCAGTTACAAATTTCACAGATGTGTGACATCACATCAGAGCTATGATTAGGTCACCTTTGATAAAACATTGAAATCTGCAGATCCGAACTCAAAGAAAACTGAATACGAGTATCAGTCATTAAATCATTAAATGGGTGTCAATTGACCAGCACCTTCATGCTGTGGAAATGATTCTCCCTGTTGAACGATTGACTGCGTGAGGGCGTGTTCTCCAGGCTGCCTCCCCGGAAGCTCAGCGACTTCTTCTTCTCCCTGAGGGAGCCCTGCTGGTGGCGGCGAATCCTCTCCATCTGCTCCTCCACGCTCATCCTGGGCCGGCTGCCGTCCACCGCGCACAGCTGCTGCTCCACGGCGCTGCGCGGCCGGTCCTAGACACACACCAAAACACAATCCTCACTTGAACCGTGACTTTGCCTAAAGCAGAGAGCCACTGGCTTTTCCCACAGTAAAGTTCAAGCACTTTCAAGCATTTTCAAGGTCATTTTTCAAACTGTTCCAGCAGCACACTTTGGAGATAAAAACAATACAACTCAACTGCAAAAGACAGTTTAAACTCACTGTTTTATGATACAATTTATAAGTGTTGCTAATAATATCTTGAGATCGTATTCTACATTCCACAGCAGGGGCAAGTTAAACTAAAATAAAACTAAAATGGTAACTTTATTTGATAGGGTGCGCATAAGACTGTCATGATACTGTCATAAACATGAAAGGAATATTCATGAATGTTTATACCTGAAGTGTCATTCAGTAAATGATGACACTTTTAATGCAAAGTTGATACTTTTAATGAACTTTTAACACAACTTTTGGTGAAACTTTGAATTAAAAGTGTCATTATTTACTGAATGACACTTCATGACAACAGTCGTAAAAATTTATGAAGGTTCCTTCATATTCAGATTGTGACTTTATTACTTTATTCTCATAATTTTATTTTTTATCATAAGTACAGACCCTGTGACATGGCACGCACAGTGAATATAATTTAAAAATAGCACAACAATATGGCCAAGACATCCAGCACTGCGACAATATTGCCACAGTAGTGACTTGTTTTTATGTGCGAGGTGAAATGGTGTCACGCTCTAGTTAGGTCAGCCCCCCTGATGCAGCTTTAACTGTAAAACTGGGGATTGTTGAATATACTGTAAAATTTACCAACAACAATAGAGAAAAAGTGACTTCTTAGACTGTTGCATGTTTTATTAATGTTTCCGTTCTGAGAACCAGACTGAAGTGAAACCCAAACAGCCTGGCTGCTGTTGCTGGCACGCTCCTGCAGACACACATGGCTGCGCTCTGAGGGCTCGGGGCTTATTACTGCCTGAATAGAAGAGGCTGATGATGTGAAGTTGCTAATTTTCCGGTTTGTGCTTTGCTGAAGGACTCGCAGATGTGGACCTGGTGTTAAGTCCAAGCACCGTCCAAGCTGGACTGAAGCTAAACTTTACTAGCTTCAGAAACAATCCAGTCGGAATTTCGATGAACCGTACATAAACAAGCGTTTACAAGAGATAGATTGTGTTATATATTCATGTTTCTTTAAACAGAAAGCCGTGCAGACACACTGGGAAGGGGACACACCCTTCTGCGTGGTGCACTAATGATATGGTTGGTGTGTGTAAAATGATAGTGTTTGAGGCTGGAAACTGCATAAAGCTGCTTTAAGAGCATGAGTAACGGCCTGGCCATGTGTTGCACAACTTGCACACAATTAAAATGGGAATAAATACAATTTGAGAAAATTAGATGGTGTCAAGTTCACAGCTGCCTACAAAAAGTTCACCATGATAGAATCAAAAACAGTAATTTTGTGCCATTTCTGCAGATTAAACAGCTGAAAAACTGGGATTAAGTTTCAGATCTACGTTTGGTGACTGACCGTCCTGAGATCAGGCTTCTTGGTTTTCCTCAGTGTGACATAAGATGCGATGGAGGAAGACTCAGGCACTGGAGATTTGGTTCTGGGTGGGACGATGCCAACAGGGTAAGACATGCCTAAAAAAATAGTAAAAAATGTTAACATTCAAATAGTATCGGAAAGATGCAATATCTACAGAGGGATTATTTGTTTGCAAACATGGTGGATGTAAGAAAAAGCCAGCTTCCCTTTAAACCATCGCCAGTTGCCATGGTTACACACGGTTTCTGTTTTAACATGGGCCAGCATGTGTTTATTACAGCATGATAAAATAAGCTATGCTACCAAACTGACATTAGTGATTAAAATAAGTCTCAATGACCCAAACGCGCTACATGCAGGTGAGTGGAGGAAAAAATGACAGAAACTTCAGTGGCTGGACTTTAGCAAGAACATTAAAGCAATTCCGTTCATAGTAAAACCAGCTCTCACTGAGATCCACTGAGTGTCTCTAAATATGACAAACAAATCCATGGTGAGAAAAGGCACCAAAAAAGGTTTTTTGTAAAACTGTAAATTGACATAAAAAACTAAATCCACCTATTTTGGTCATAACTAGCTGTCATTTTGACTGCAGAAAATTTTGCACTGTTCTAATAATTTTTTTTTGGTCAGGCAAAAATAAAAATAGATAATCAGTTTATAAAGATTATTGCAGTGTTTGGTCATATAAACAGAAAAATCCCATAAAATTCACATGTGAAAATAACTTGTGAAAACCATATACTACATACAGCTGCAGTCATCAAGGCAGGTGGTAAACTAAGCTGACAGAAATCAAAAGTGCAGCAGGTTGAATGGGAGGCAACGGGAGGTTAAAAATAAAACCTCCAACATCTGCTGCAGATAACGGGTGCAGTGATCTGCACTAAGCCATTAAGATGTATGTTTTTTACTGGTTCCCACCTTTGTTTCCCACATGCTCTCTGTCAGACGGGTGTTCAGATCGGTCCTCTCCGTTGTTCTCGTCCACCTCGGCCACGGTGGTCAGCTCTGGTTCACTCTTATACAGCCTGTAGTCGGGACCCTGCAGACGGAAACAAAGTTAACGCACATGGAGAACAGAAATACATGCAACTGTAGTTACCATTCAGTTAGAAAGCAGGTGGACAAATTCAAACTTAGGCATGGTTTATAGCAGGGATGCAAACAATTAATCAACTTACGATTAATTGTCGATTAATGGTTTATTAGATTATTGTGAGTTCCAATCGATTAATTACGAATTAACTAATAACGACCTTCTTTTAGTGTTGTAGTTTTACCGTCATCCACAAGAGGGTGCTGCTGGTCATCGTTAAGCAGAGTCAATTGATACAGAAATAAAGATGGCAGGCCATACCAGAACAGGAAAAAAAACCAGTCCAAACCTTTTCTATTTTTCTGTGCAGCAACCCAAGAGGATCCTGTTTTCCTATATTTAATCAGAGTTGGGTAGTAACTAGCTACATGTACTCAATTACATTTACATTTGAGTAACTTTTTTGAAAAAATTTAATTTTAGGAGTATTTTTACTACATTGTACTTTTTACTTAGTAAATAGAATAATTTTATCACTAGGTATTGTTGTTCTTACTTGAGTAAAACTTCTGGTTTCTCTGCCCACTGAATGAAGAATAAACATGTTTTAACCAAATATTCACCAGACAGAGACGCACAAAGGTTTTGTTAAAGTTTTATAAGATTTTTATTGAAAGAAACAGATTTGAAGAATTTTTTTTTGTCTGATGATGTTATTTTTTGTTACTTGCATGAATTATTGTCATTTTTGTCCTTAAAATGCCAACATTTCCACTTAACTTTACATTTTGGTCCATCTGGTGATGTAATTTTTAAACATTAGATGATTGATAATTTGATCAGTTACTCAGTACTTGAGTAGATTTTTACCAAATACTTTTTTAGCCTTACTTTAGTCATTTCTTGGACGGCTACTTCTTTCCTTTACTTGAGTGAAAATATGATAAAGTAGTGCTACTTTTACTTGAGTACAATTTTTGGATACTTTGCTCAACTCTGCATTTCATAAACATGTCAAAGTTTATTAATATAAGAAAACCACAACTTTCTGTTTATCCAGTCAGTGTTTAATACAGCTGACAAAATAATGCTTTAATTCAGCATATTATAAAACTGTCGGCCTTCATGTTATGTAAAGAAGGTTGTCCATCTTGATAAATAGAAAACTAAGGTTTTTAAGAAACTCTGCGCTTATCATTTAATCTAAAGATCAATCAACTTTAGATCAACTCATTAATCGATAACTTGCATCCCTCGTTTATAGCATGAACAGAATAAGATAAAGGTTCGGCTTCAAAAATGAAACTAAATCAAAAAAGATGGAAGCATTTTGAGGAACATGGATGTGACCCAACTAAAAAAAATAAATAAACAAATCCAGTGAACTCAGGGATGTGATGAAGCGGTTGAGGGCGGCGAGGTCAACAGGTCAACAAGCTTACGCTCTGTGAGCTATTCCTTTGATTGGCCTTCCTGTCCTCCGGCCTGTGGAGTGACGCGGGCCGCGCACCAGAGTGAGAGGCGGGCAGAGGGGGAACGACAGGGGAGTTCGGCTCGTAGGAATGGGGAAGAGGCGGCCGCGGGGGTGCCGAGTCCTCCTCCTGGGGATTATATAGGGCATTACAGGACAGGAAGCAAAGGGACACATGGTGCCACCATGCAGGATCAGGGCAGCAGCCATCTGCTGCAGAGCCGTTTTAGCCCATGGTGTGTGCTGACCATCTGATTAGCCAGATAGCGCCTCCTCTATTGTTGCTGCTTGACTGATGTGAATCTTTAGGGCGATTTATGCTGTTTGCAAGAGGAACCGGCTATTTCTGGACTCATTATTGCAGAAGATTAAACACTTTTTTTTTTAACTAAAAATATGAATATAAATAATATAATAAAAAAAGAAGCAACTTTTCTATTCTATTCAAAAAGACAGGCTAAAAATTTAGGGCTGAAATGATTAATTGTGACGAATCGATTATTGAAATAATCATCACCAAATATAATAGTCAATTAATCTTTAACTGGAGTGTACACACTCAAACAAATCTATAAAAGAAATCTATAAAAAGACAAAAATTAATCCAAATTTCAGTTTAGATTCAGAAGGACAGGCTAAAATGTGGAACTGAAACAATCAATCGGATTAATCATGAATCGATTATTAAAATATTAATCGACTAATTCAGTAACAAATTAATTATTTACTGGAGTATTCAGACTTTTCAAAGAAATTTGTAAAATCAAAGACAAAAATAAACCCCAATTTCTGTTCTGATTCAAGAGGAAAGGCTAAGAAATGTATAATCGATTAATCACATTAATTGTGATTAATCGATTCCTGAAATAATTATCAACTAATTTAGAAATTGATTAATCATTTACTGGAGTATATAGACTCATATAAAAGGCATTTTCTGAAAGAACAACACACTCAGAGGAATAACTAAGCAAAAACTTTTCAAAAATATATACATTTTGTACTTAAGATCAGAAACAAATCTCTAAATATGCCAGAACTCCTCAAGTGGCAGTTTTTCACTTTGTTCAAATTTAGTAAAAAAAAAAAAATCTCCTAATAAGCACCTTTTGCTAACAATTATTAATTTGTCAATATAAAAATAACCACCAAATCAGCTCTACACTTTATTAATGTTAAGCAGAAAGGGCTGAGCTTTTCACATTTATGTTCGAAGGATAATTTTTGTTGCAGCCGCTTTGATACAAATAATTCAGAGTTCACTAAAAGAATGCTAAGTTGTAACATTTTAAGGAATAAAATGTTTATTTCGGGTTCAGAACGTTCCAGTTTTTTATCTGATTAATCATGAGTTGTTGCAAAAAGGTTTAAAAGCGCCTCACCTCATTTTTGTGCTTACTGAAGTTGGAATTGGACCCGTAGAAACCCGTCCCGTCGGCAGCATTTCTCTGAGCTTTCTGTTTGTCCAGGGCCTCCATCACATCCTGAATCCTCCAGAGCTCCTTCTGGATGCGGACGTGCTGCTGGCTGGGAGGCTCCGTCTGAGAAAGCAAACCAGTCGGTCACTGGTCTGACCGATGCTGCATCAAGGTCAGCATATACAACCAGAGTTGGGCAGTAACTAGTTACAGCTACTCACTTACATTTAAATTATTAACCTTTTGGGAAAAATTACTTTTAGGATTATTTTTACTTATGAAGTATCACTACTCTTACTTGAGTAAAATTTCAGGATTTTCTACCCACTGAATGAAAAACAAACATGTTTTAACCAGAAATTCACCAGACACAGACACACACCTGCAGGTTTTGTTCAAGTTTCATAAGTTTTTTATTGAAATAAACTGATTTGGAAAAATGTTTCTTTTGCCTGATTCTCATTTTTGGTAATTATGTTATTTACGTGAATTATTTGCATTTTGGTCTTCAGAATATCAACTTTTCCACATAACTTTAAATTTTGGTTGGTCTGATTATGTATTTTTTAAAATATTAAATGACTGATGTTTTCATCAGTTACTTTTACCAAATACTTTTTTACTCTTACTTCATTAAAAATATGCTGACGCAGTGCTACAATATCTGGGTACTCTACCCTCCACTCTATAAGACATACAGCCATGAGATTCCCATATCTTCGCTCTACACTCTTCTTCAATCGGATGTTACTACTGGTGGAAATGTCAAAGAAGATGACAGGAAGTAGTAGGAGAATGATTGCTTGCTTTTGTTTTTTTCTGGCTCCACCAGAGCTCTCACAGCATCCCACAGCTCATAAAAAGTTTCTGTTGACTCCATAGCTCTTCTGTAAAATCAATGACTAGTTTCCTTAAAACATTGCATACGTAGCCACTGTGGGCTTGTCGCCTGAATAAAACTCCAACATCTCCTCTGACTGGCTAATAGATGATGAGCACTAGTGTCATATATATCTCATGTAACTGTTTACATTTGTCGCTGTAATGTTTTTTAGTTATTTATTGCGTGAACAAGTTTATTCACGTGTGATCTTAAATTAATTTCTTATTTAATAGAAACATAAAATTGTATGTATATTTCCAATAAAGGTTTTCGCGCATTTTAATGGAAATGCAGCTACATGGTGAAAATCCCATAGGTTTTCTATGGGATTAACTTTTTGTGATTAACAGTGGTGGGTTTGTGAGAAATAAAGGTTGTCCAAATTGACATGCAAGTGTCTGACTTCTCTGCTCTGAAATGAATGAGAGTCAAGCTCCTTATTGCTACACTTTTCCCACAATAAAAGAAAAGATAAAATACAGACTTAATTAAAACTTGCAAAACAATACAGTCATCAATAATTCACTTTGCACTCAGCCAAGAGCCCTCAAGCAGAAACCTTGTATTTGCCAGAAGCATCAATAAAAAGCCTCGCTGAGTTTTCTCTGGGGCTCTAAAATTTACCGTTCTGTATTCAGTGTTAATGCTGCATTAACTTGTCATTCGTGGAAGATAAAGGATCTTACCTGTGGGCTACCAAGAGCTTCAAGCTGCTGCAGTAAATTGTTCTTTGCTACAATCACTTCTGCTTCTATCCGTTCAGACTCCCTACTGGAGCGCTCCAACTCCTAGGAGTCAGAGAAAACAATAAGGTAAAAACTTTCATCTTAAATTACATTAAAAAAAAGAGAGAGAACAGCCTGAACTCACAGCAGTGACTCTGGACAACTCCCTGCAGGTGCTGAGGAGGCCGCTCTGCAGCAGGTCTCTCTGCTGGATGACGCCCTGCAAGGCGGCCGGGTTTTCTGAGCCCAGCTCAATCTCCTGGCTGGCCGACAGAAGCGCCGTCTCCAACGTGTGCTAGAAAAAAAACACATACAGGTTATTAAATATATATATCTGACAAAACTTAATTTTTTGTTGTATTGGCAGCCAGTTAGCGGTAGCCGAATCAGAACGCAATGAAGATGTTTGGGTGTGACTAAAACTTTCAGAAATCTGGTAGAAAAGCTGAGTACATTTGAAATTAATCTGTGAAATTTTCAAGAAAAGATATGGAAATTTCTGAGTTTGAGAAGTTAAAAATGTTTGACTTTTGAAACCAAAACATCCATGTTTTTTCTAGAATTTTTTTTAGATTAATCTCAAAATTACAGAGTTTCTTTCTAGCAATTTTTTAAACCTTTGGAGCTCAGAAATTTCCTTGTTTTGAGAAAACTGTGTTTTCTAGGTGGAAATTTCCTCCATTTTTTTCTGTCCACAACGACCCTTATACACTGTCGTTCTTCTCTAACTTGTAACCCGGTTTTAAGTTGGTTTGTGATTAACCAAATGAATGTGTCGGACTAAATTTTCTCTCAACTCTTTAAAAACCTACAAAAATAAACAATTTTAAACAAATAAACACTACATTGCATATATAATTTAGCTTTATTCTTTTTAAAATGACGCCACCATTTGTCATTTTCTGTGCTGCTGTTTTGTCTGAGGATTTAATGATGACAAATGTCTCCTCACCTTCTCCCTTAACAGCTGCTGAAGTTTCTCCTCCTGCATCTTCCCCACCTTATCCTGCTCACACAGCCTGCTAATTATACTCTACATACACAGAGAACAAAAGTAAAAAAAAATATCTTACAGCAGAATGAATAAATGAATAATTGAGGAGTGAACTTACATCAATATCCTCCACCTCTGGCATGTACGTGTAGACCGGTTCCCTGTAGTCTTCTGGACTCATCTGTGAAGACGAGCGCAGCTTTAGATGGAGGTAACAGATCTGCACATACACTGTAGGATCTGGAGATCTAATGCAGTGCCATTACAAGGCTCTTTCACTGAGCCAGAAGATTAAACCCTGAACGGGAGCTCATAATTCACCACATCAGAAAACCTACATTACCCAAAACCCGCAGTGGAAAGCAGACGGCCCAAACACAATCTCTGTGCAGGTGGAGCTTGTGAATCATGTTTCTCAGGTCGTTTTTCTCCATCAGTGAGACAAGTTCGTATTATTGGAAACGGGAAAGGAAGGCATGAACATGAAACCAGAAGTTTACATACACCGACTGAAAACACTTATTTTTTTCTCACTATCTGAAGTTAAATCAGAACAAACTTCTCTTGTTTTAGGTCAATTAGATTTACCAAAATTATTTCTATTTTCTGAAATCCTCAATGATGAGAGACAGAATATGTCAGATATTTATTTACTGTGTCAATGTCCTCACATTGGTAGAACCGGTGTAACTGGGTCAAGTTAGTGGGTCGCCTTGACTGAGACTTAAGAAATGTATTTTGTGTAGATATTCAGCTTGGCCATCTCTGACTGGTGAGAAGCTGACGGAAAATTAAAACATCAGATCTGATCAAAGTAACACATCAAAGCTCTTCACTGTGGACCATAATGTTGGGTCAGGATCTCTTTATTGTATTCTGGAAGTGTTTAGCAATAAGGTTGAAAAAAGCACAAATATTTGAGAAGCCATTTAGAATAAAAATGTTTTATACGACAAGTCAAGCTCTGGTTGTTCATGCTAATCGCTAACAAAGATGCAAAACTGTGGAATCACTATCTTTGGTTCTGAATATTGGTAAAAACTTGCTTTGCAAGGTGTAGTCACATCTAAAAGACATAATAAATGTTTACTCCAAGCAGGAAGACAAGAAGAAATATTCTGTATGCTGCATTTTTATCTTCTTATATTGTAGTTTCTAAGGGAAAATAGGATAATATTGGTTTTGACAGAGCAAATAAAAAATCAATGCATCTCTAAACGCATAGGAACAAAGTGTAAATGTATTGTGTAAACAACAGTACTTCTAAATGCAGATCGAAAACTGTCATGTTTTTCCCCTTTAACTGATTCATCTGAAGACAAAAAACACTAATGAGGTCAAAATGTGACAGATTATGGAAGTAAATAAATATGTACTGAAACAATTTGTGAGACTATGAAAGAAACATTAGATTTCAGCTGCATTGGATCCCTCGTTTCCACAAAAATAATGTGCACATAATACACATTTACCAACTCTTTAAAAATATAAAACAATACAGTCCTCAAATATTGAGACAGTGACTTATTTCTGAGTTGATTTATGTTTCTAGCCACATTGGATATGAAACAGCAGAAAGAGCAAAAGATCAGATACAAACACAGTACACTGAAAAAACACCAAATATTACCAAGTATTTTTGTCTAGTTTCTAGTGCAAATAGCTTAATACACTTGAAATAAGACAAAAGTAACTTTTGAGAAATATATAGGAGCTTATGCATCTCTAAACATTTAGGAACAAAATCTAAATGTTAAGTTTATGTTTAGTTTAAGTTTACTGTGCTAGTTCTATTGAAAAAGTATGTTGCTATAAGTGAAAATATTTGCCAGTGGAACAAGTACTTTTTCTTTTTAATAAATATACAAGAATTATTGGCTTAAAACAATCTCCTATATCTTGCTGAAAAGTTACTTGTAAGTTAGTTTTGTCTTATTTCAAGTGTGCAAAGATATTTGCACTAGAAATGCTTGGAAAGATTTTGTGTTTTTGCAGTGTAAATACAATGTTTATAGCTTTTACTATTGAAGTACAATTATCTTACTTGTTTTGGTAGAAGACCTGTTTGGTTTCACAGTAAACCGTTTATTAATTTTAAGTCCAATATGAGAGAAATAAAAAATAACCCACAAAATAACTCACTGCCCAAATATTTTAAGACTCTACGGCAACATTCCTCTCACACGTTGAGTGGTTCACACACCTTCCCTCTGCTCAACCACATGGTACATTTAAAGCAGCAGGAACCACATGGCATTCCACAGAGAACATGCACGCTCTCCTGCAGCCCGGAGAGCCTCACGGTGGGGTCATGTGGACTACCAGCGACATGGGGAGGAGGACAGGGGAGGGACACAGACTTCTGGCTACGCAACAGGTGGGAATGCAGCTAGCTGGAGTGGTGCCGGTATGTCAATGAAAGGGTGAGACGGGTCCCAGAAGGGGTCAAAGAGGTGATGTCAATAACAGGGCAACCGCTTTATGACACTGGTGAAGGGAGAGAATGGTAAAGGAAGGTTTACTCAGAATATACCAGAATAATTTAAAGTGCTGAGTGGTTATATAACCTACAGTATGCTATAATTTTAAAGGTGACCTATTATGCTTCTTTGGACAGGTTAGGATAGGTCTGTACATTTTTTGCACAGAATCATTTTTCATTAGTTTGGTCAGTTCGTTCTGACAAAATGTTCTTGAACTCAGCTTGGGTTGCTAGGTAACGGGTGGAGTTCTGCTGGGGTTGCTAGGTAACAGGACTGGGCTTCTTCTGGGGTTACTAGGTGAAGGGCAGTGCCTGCTGATTTGTGACGCTATATGTGTAAAGTTGTTGAAACGGCTCACTTTCCAGACACCAGAGAACATGAATTAAATGTCAAAAGCAGTCTGGATGTTTTTTTCAACCGATCTAATGAGATTTTTAAGGATGCATCAATATGAACATTTTAGTCGATATTGATATCAGATATTAATATTGCTGCTTTGACTTATAACCGATAATTACCAATATTACATATATATATTTCTCTACTGGCACTCGCACGTGAAAATAGCTGCAAACAGCACGCAATTATACATACATCTTTGAGAAGGATTAGAAGAGCCTCTTACACGACCTACAAGAATCCAGCAAGTGGTTCTTTGATAGTAAGTCAAAAACAAAACACTTGTCTTTTACAGCACGTATTTGTACAGCAGTAAAACCAGCTTGCTGGAACTTGAATGGGTTGCTAGGTAACGGGGATGGGCTTGGCTGGGGTTGCTTGGTAACAGTGCAGTGCCCCTTGAGTGTGACTTAATAATCGGGCTGTTTTTGTTTTGTTTTCCCACACACACAAAAATATTAACTTTTTGCCAAAAAGTGACAGGGTGTTTTTTTTTTTTTTAAGTGCTTGGGCTGTTTTCCAAAGCATTTGAGATACAAACGGAAGTATAAAAGTGAGCCAAATTATGAATTTTGCATAATAGGTCCCCTTTAAATGTTGGACTCAGATTTTAGGAATAATGAAGAATCTTAACTGCTAAACACAAATGACACCATACTTTTGTACTGTAAAATGAATGATTTTTCTGGCTTTAACATGGGAAAATGAAGAAGTGATAATCTAGACACTTAAATAAGTTTGAGAAAATAACATTTTACTGTTACAGGTGAAGACTTTCTGTATATGGTTTCTGAAATATTATAATGGCTGGAGGAGTGATTGCATACTGATTGAGGTCTACACTTGTGACCGTAATCTCAATAAATTAGAATATTGAAAAGTTAAGATGTGAAACAAAAGCAGAAACCAAATTTTGCTAACTGTAAGCCACAATCATCATGTTTAACATAAAAAAGCTGATTGAAATATTTTTTGCTCTGTGTAATGAATCCAAGAGTCTATTTCAGTCACCTAAAATAAATTAACATTTCTAATTAATATAAAATGCAAATAAAATGCAGTCTTTATATAACCCCCAACACACAAACCTGAAAATGAAGAGGGGGGATTAAACTGAACTGTGGCGAGAACACATACATCGGATTTATTCGTCTTGAAAGTCATGCCCACGAGAACATGACTTCTCCTAATAAAGAGAACAGTCAAAAGCGATGGATGAGGAGGTGCTAGCATAACAAACAAAACAAAGAGACCAGTCTCAAGATGCCGAGAGGACTTGGACATCGAAAAGGAGGAGCATTGCAAAACAACGGCAGCGACTGGTGAAGATGAGCTGGAGCAACGCCTGTGGCTGGCCTTACTTGCTGGTAAACTTGAGGCCTTGGGGCAGAGTTCTCAATCAAAGTGTGAGTCAAGACGATTAAAGGGTCAATTTCCTTCATCTAGTACAGTGTGAAGAGGAGCGATACAGAAAGTGTCAGAAAGTTTACAGCAGTGAACTTGAGTTCTGAGACAAAAGCCACAGCATGATTACACCTCTCCGATGAAGGTGACTCAGACATAAACATGTGTGTCCAGAAATGACAGGAATGGATGTAGATCTAAGA
This sequence comes from Poecilia latipinna, assembly GCF_001443285.1. NCBI lineage: Eukaryota > Metazoa > Chordata > Actinopteri > Cyprinodontiformes > Poeciliidae > Poecilia > Poecilia latipinna. The sequence continues at coordinate 305,064 of NW_015113660.1, read as the reverse complement.
GGCAATAAGTCAAACTTACAAACTGAACTGTGGTGCAAAGCACTAAGAGGATTTAAGTCTTAGAAGTGAAAAGCTCCTCTTAAAATCTTAACTTATTGTATTAATACTAAACGGCAAAAACACAAAATCTCACCAAGTATTTTTAGTTTAGTTTCTGGTGCTTGAAATAAGACAAAACTAACTTACAACTTTTCAGCAAGATATAGCAGCTTGTTAGTCAATAACTCTTTAATATGGGGGAAAAGATTCTACTTTCACTGGCAAATTATTTCACTTATAAAACGGGAAAAATATCTTGCTATAAGTGAAATAATCTGTCAGTGAATCTACTAAGAAATTACTTACTTAAAACAAGCTCCTATACTTTGCTAAAAGGTTACTTGCAAGTTAGTTTTGTCTTATTTCAAGTGTACTAAGATATTTGTACTAGAAACCAGGCAAAAATACTTGGTAATATTTTGTGTTTTTGCAGTGTACTAAAGCAGCTAGCTCTACTGTTGCCTTCAATTGTTTGTGGTAAAATAGTGTGAGGTAATTATTTCTCTGTTTACAAATATCAGAGGCAAACTGTAATGATAATTATTACGAACGTATTAGTGTTGCTTTGTGCATTTTATAAAACCCATAACATGCTTCAGAGAAGGGAAGAAAGTAAGACTTTTTACAGAACCCAAATAAAGCGTGTGTGCTTTAATTTAACCAATGAACGCTTAATGTACCAATTAAATTATTAGACAGATTTAAATGATTGATTACTGAAAGAATGTATCTGCAAACACAGTGGTGGTTAGGGGTGTAACGATGCATTCTAGCTCAGGAGGCAAGACAGCACTGCGTTCATGAGGCAGGACTTTAGCAATATTTTTGGGAAAACTCAGAGTGAATTCTGGGTAAACACAACCAAAAACAACGTGAGTCTAGCGCTAGCAAGAGACATAAGAGAAATCCTACAGCCGCTAAAATCCGACGCTACTCCATTTTTGTTTACATTTTGTGAAGAAGGAAGTTACGCTCTTTGTTTTCTTCAGAGATTTTCATGTTGTTTCCTTCAGTGGTTCTTGGTGCAGCGCCCCCACAGGTGAGGAGGTGAACTGTTTTTTCAATCAGTTTGGATCTTTTGACAAAGTGCAGTATGAAAGTGAACGGCAATAGCTGAAAATCCAACAAATGTTGCAATTTTGGTCCCCAATCGAACCCAGTCCACTGGACTATCAAGTGTTTAAGCACCCAAGTGTCTTGTTTTGATTTCTTTTTAATTAGAGCAAACTTAACGCTAATCACAAAATCAAAAAATCCAGTCCTCAATTTGCAGTTTCTATGCTTTGATCATTTTTAGGAGGTTCTAATGTTTAAAAAGAAGAATGAAAATATGGATTAAAATAAAACTTCACAAATAGGTTAAATAACTGGTATAATTATGATAGATTTTGTACAATTTTTTTAATGGGCTAGTTTACATTAAAAGATTGTAAAATAGTCCCAATTTTACAGTGGAGCATCTAAATATGAACAGATCTGGGTAGAAATAAATGAACATGCAGGAAGGGAGTGGCAGGAGCCAGCTTGCTGCACATCCCAGGTTGTGTTTCACCACATGTGGCTGCCACATGCACTCTGTGTGCCTCCTGTGTGTTGCGCTCTCCCCTGCTTTGCCTTTCCATGCTGCAACATCAGCAGAGAAGTAGATGACGGTCTCTTTCAGGGCCATCAAAATGTGGGAGAGTAGCCTCTTAACGAGCTGCTATAGTGCTTTAGCTTCAACTAATAAAGATGTTGGTATAGCACTTTAGCATTAGCTTCTGCTAATAACTATGTTAGTATTGTGCTTTATCATTAGGTTCTACTAAATATCATGTTGGTGTAACGCTTTAGGATTCACTTCTGCTAATAACAATGTTATAGGACTTTAGCATTAGCATCTCCTGCGTAGTACTTTAGTGTTAGCAGAACTAATGTTTACTATTAGTTCTTTAGTGTTAGTACATCAAACCTTTTAGCTAATAGTTCCCACCACTGACAATCAGATATTCAGCCTGTCGGATGGAGTCTCACTGCAGAAAACGTTCGTAGCTAACACAGATTAGCGCTACAAAGGGCTCTGGAGGCAGAGAGACCAGAGGAGGTAGGCAGATGTGGATTTATCGCAGCTGATACTGTTATTACAGTATTTACCAATTACATCTCCATCACAATACTTTCTAATAATGGCTCTTCCTGAGACAGCCTCCAGTTTGACAATAATTATCATGCCATTTTAATATCATGCGAGTTTGTGGCGCATGGTTACACCCCTAGTGATCCCACCACAGGACGTGCAATAACAGAGAAAGAAAAAGGATAAGATAATTCATAGTTTTGAGAAAACATAAGCATTGCTTTGACCCTTTAAATGTCACTACAAACCTTGTGTAAATCATATAAACTGATAAAAGAGGAATATGTGAATTAAATGTTGCTGTATGGGTGCAACTGCTGTTTTCTTTGGGAATTTCAGATAAAGATGGGTTAGAGATGTGGATATTTTCATATTACCACGTTAATATAAATATTTCCAGTACAGGAATGAATGAGTGAGAAGATCAGTAGGCTTTAAGTCTGAAATACCATCAAAACGAGAGGAAATACGCCACTATTGTTGCTCATTTCTTTCAGATATTTCAGCTGATTTTGTGTTTAACAAAGAAATATTTAGAATAAGAAAATTGAAAGAAGGAAGGGAGGAAACTAATATAGATGAAAGGAAAAACTAAAGGCTTTAACTAAAAAAAAACTACATAAATGTACAAATTTATATATATAAGAGAAGAGAAAGTACTGATGAACACAACATTGAATTAGTTCAGATCATCACCACAGGAAGGAGGCCAGGCATTCATGCACTACCCCACCTGATTGTCCAAATACATGAGGTTCCTTTGGAGGTGATGGGAGAGAATGTCGTTCTAGAGTCGGCAGCAAAGCAGCGGAAAGAGAAAGGAACAGAGTGAGAAAAAAAGAAGTCCTTTTATTACCAGAATGCGTCTCTTTCTTACTTAGGAACCACAGAACCATGTCATGTATCCAAATATAGCCACAGAGAAAAGGAAGCAGGACAAGCCGATGTGGAGAAAGCAGGTCAGGCACCATATAAAACTGTAGAACGTGACAACATGAGTCTGCGGCTGTGCATTATGACAAAATGGCCCCATGCAGCCCTGACAGAACAGGAAGATAAATATGAAAGAGACCAAACAATGAAGAGTGAAAATTATCAACGCACAAAGATAAATTATTGTGCTCTACTGTTACAACGTAGCATATTTTATTTAAAATAATGCTTTATTGCTTTTGGTTAGGCCAAATAAAATCTATTAATCGCACGATGAATTCAAATAAGCTTAATAATTTGCATCGTTTTTCTCTTTTCCCTCTTTCTACCAAAAACTAGGCAACAAAGGTCTTCATTCTGCTTCTGATCAATATTGAAGAATTACTGACGTAAAACAATTTCACTTTATTTGAAGTGGTTTGCATAAGACTTATATACAACCCCTTCAAACAAAGTGTTACCCAATCTCCTATATTGTACTGAAAAATTACTTGTTAGTTTTGTCTTATTTTGAGTCTACTAGAAACTAGAATTACTTGGTAATATTTTGTGTTTTTGCAGCGTATAATTTAAATATGACCCCCAAACACGACAAAGAGTCGTTTTCCGAGCCTATGGTGTGTTGGTTCTGACTCGGCCATGCATGAAGACCAACCGAATCTTCTGGACGAAGATGGATTATGAGAGAGGGTGGAGATGGCACATACACCACACGCCAGCAGAGACGAGCCTAGGCCTGACCTTTGGGTTGCTGTGATCCATGTTTAGTTGCATAAGCTGTGCTACAGTGTGGTCCCGGATACTGTTTAGCTCTGCTTGCTGCCGCCGCAGCTTTATCAGCAGCAAAGTCAGTTCCTCAGGCTGCAGGGAGGGCGGAGAGAGGAGGGGACACATCCACAATGAAACAGGGACACACCGTCAGGGAGAGGGAGGCGGAGGAGAAGCAGGGCTGCAACTAACGACTGTTTAATAATCGATTAATCTATTGCTTATTTGATTAATCGGATTTTTTAAAAAGGCACATTGTGTAGATTTTTCATTTAATCACTTGAGCCTTTTTAGACAAGATTAAAAGATGTGTTCAGTTCCTTTCTTAAAAAAAGAAAGTACATTTTCTACTGCCTAAAATGCAACAATATATCATTCCTTTAGTGAACGCTCAATTATTTGTAACAAAGTATTCATCTGAACTAAAAAAATACTTTAAATAATGTGAAAAGCTCAGCCTGTTCTGCTCGACTTAACATTAACACAGCAGGACTGATTCATTATCTATTTGTTGGATATCAAAAGGTGCTTAGTAAGAACTTTTTAGAGTCTGAACCAGGTGAAGCTAAACCTAAGCTTCACCTGGGTGAAGCAGGGTGGAACATGCACTGCACTTGCTGAAAAGTTACTTGTATGTTAGTTCTCTCTTATTTCAAGCGCACTGAAATATTTGCACTAGAAACTAGATGAAAATACTTGGTAAGATTTTGTGTTTTTGTATTATATTTACAGACAAAGGTTCTTTTTTTTATCTTGAACACAAAATGTATATATTTTTGTCCAATTTTGGCATAATTACTGCTCTGAGCATGTTGTTCTTTCAACCAACAGCCTTTTGTTGAGTCTGTAAACTCCAGTTAATGATTAATCGATTGCTAAATTAGTAGATGATTATTTCAATAATCGATTAATCATGACCAATCCGATTAATCGTGATTAAATAGTAAAGGACACCAGGATGTAGAGGAATTTGTCTGCATGTCCAGGCGTCGGGTTTTCATGCACTTTATCCAACATGCTATTACAACTGGAAGAACACAAGCTTCTTGCATTAGCTACAAACAGAGGAGTAAGCATGTGCTGCAGAATCCAGGTCACACTTCACCAGCTCTATCAAAACATAGCATTGTGTGCAGCTTTGACATAAACTCCTGATCTGGCTTAGAGAGTTGTGAGTGACATGGAGGGGTTAAGTCTCCTCTGATGTGAGACGAGCCTTAGGAGCTCCTGAAGAGGACGGATGCTAAATCCTTCAACTTGGAGCGCAAAACTGAGTGAAACAGGAAGAGGGAGAGGCAAGGCTGCGTGACAGAAATAGCACTGTTTTGAACAAAGTCAGGTTCAACCCAAACCGTGAAACCTTAAAGTATTTCAACAGAGCTGCAGACATATAAACATTTACAGTCTGACACGAGGAAGACACTCAGCACAGATGAAGACTTACAGTTTTGCTTTGAAGAGATTGGGCAGTGATAGTCTGGACTGGGATCCCTGCAGGCAGCGATCGCCTGTCGGGAGGGTAGGCGTACTGCAAAACACAGAGGGAGAAGGAGAAGAAGAGATTTTTCTGTCAGTGATGGAATAATTTACACCACGACTAAAATCTGCCCTGTAATCAAGAGTCAAAACAAGCTTCTACATCTTGCTGACAGGTTAATTTAGTTCTGTCTTATTTCAATCATGATAAGATATTTGCAGTAGAAACTAGACAAAAATACTTGGTCATATTTGGTGTTTTTGCAGTGCAAAGATCTGTGAGATGTGTTGTGGACGTGTTTCATGCAGAAAGTGCTTTGGAGAGCAATGTTGTTATTTTGTTTCAACTAGTCTGCTTCCACTAACTGGTTGTTTTGTATCTGTAAGCGACACGAGAACAGAACGTTTTTTAGATTTATTGTCATACAAAAATCTACAGAAGAGGATCAGGATGAGTCGGGGGGGAAAAAACAAGAATTTTTCCTCAGAATTTTTAGTTTTTCTCAAAATTTTGAGCTTTTTCTCAAAATTCTGACTATAACCTCAGAACTGATTTTTTTTTCTCAGAATTTGACTTTTCATCAAAATGTAAAGTTTTTTTTTCCAGAATTATGTCTTGAACATCAGAATTTAGATTTTTTTAGTTCTTAATTTTGACTAATTTTTTTCTCTCAGAATTTTAATTTAGACTTTTTTTCTCTTAGTACTTAAGAGTCAGAGTTTGAGTTTTAATCAGATTTAAAAGTCACAATTCTGATTTTTTAAAATTCTGTCAGAATTAATCTTTTAACTTTAATCAGGGGATTCTAGTCAGATTTTTTTTATTTTTCAGTGGCCCTGATCTTCCATAAATATCTAACTTTCACTTCTCCAATGTGTTTAGTTCTCCTTTAAGTCATTTGCTTCATGTAACCTTTTTAAAGACACACAATCTAAGCCACAGCTATTTATAACATTCTCAGATAGAGATAAAAACTGTTTGAGAGACCTTGTTGACTTGCGGCCGCTGCCGTCTGTCGATGCTCAGGTCTCTCCTGTAGACCGGAGAGGCGACCTCTGACCTGGCGTTGGCCATGTTGTAGGATCTCATCGGAGAGTAGGCGCCGTACATGGACAGCGATCCGTGTGAAGGTGAGGGGGGGATGGAGTGGCTCAGTGCGGCGTGCTCCGACAGGTTTATCATGGTTTTGGGGCTGGCCATGTTGCTGTAGAGCCCCGACTGCCGGCTGTAGGCCTGCCTCTGCTGCCACTCGTACAGCTGCCACATGGTGTCGTCTCGCATGGAGCGCCGCTTCTCGGTGGCCGAAGAGCCCAGGGCTTGATCGTAGAGCGAGGGCGACATGCTGCAGATGCTGTCCCGCTGGGCCATGCTGTTCCTGGGCATGCTGCGGTAGCTGTCTCCATAATGGGGCATGTAGGGAACCCGATGGCTCGGCATGTTTCTAGGCAGAGTCTGGTATGAGGTGATGCTAGGGAGAAAAAAAACACAAAAAATATGAAATAAGGCAGGAGGAAATGTTGCACAATGTTAAATAAATAAATTTAGCTTAAAATATTTAAAGTTTTATTGTTTTCTTTTGAATAAACACTAATAAATTATAAAGAAGTTGGGTTATGTACTTAATTACAAAAATATTAAACTTTCTTGAACTTCCAAAAGAGCGTAATGAGTGGTTTTTTGACAGGGTTGCTCTGATTGCAGTTTTCTGGTCGATTACTGATCTTTACAATTTTATTTATTTTTTTGTCTGAAAAGTTGCTGAGTTGGCAGCAGTAAAATTTGTTATTGTGACAGCTCGTGGTGTCACTGGAGTCAAACTCCAATAAACAATAACAAAAAACAAACATTACATTTGGTTGTAAATACTATTAAAATCCAAGTTTAACTATTAGAGATTAATTGATCTGAATCATGGATGGTGCAGTAAAGATTTTTTCTCAAATAAACAACAGAAAACAGTAGTAGTGTCACGCCGCCAGATTCAGACAAACCAAACATTCATGTGACAACACGGCTAAAAAAAGCCCAACTTCCTCGCTTGGTTCAACGTCAGAGCGGTTTGCATCGGGAGAGCTTCACATAAAGGCTCCCTGACAGATCCAGGCTAAAGCGCTTGCTGGTCTGTAAAACTCAGCAGCAGCGTTTAAAAAGACACGTGACTAAATGGAAACTACACATCAGTTTGGAGGAGACAAGCCGTGTTGGAGGAGAGGAGCAGAGGGAGGACTGGACACGGACAGGCCAGGCTTTCTGCTGCTTTTCTTTATTTATTAAAACAATAGTTAGAATATTAAATAGTACACACTAATAGGTGGGTTTTAATATATGAATATGAATAATACTCATATGTAGTGCTAGAACAAGATGTTTTTACCTCAGAATGCATCTAAGCCTTTGGATTCTTTCCTAATTGTATTTTTTTTTTCAACTAAATGCATGAAATCCTCTTATTAAAATAGATTTAAGCGAGGTTAAAGATGTCCCGTAATGTCAATGATAATAAGAGAAATAGAGACAAACTGTCAGCCAATTTCCTCAATAAATGGACAAAAGAAGTTTATTTTTAACTCGTTAAAACTGAGGTCCTCCCAGTTGACCAAGAATAAGCGTCTGTTTATTCCCACTGACAATAACTGACAGACTCCAGTGGATAGAGTCAAAGTGTTTACACTGATTGAATGAAGCTGCATATCTTCATTTTTCATGCTACAGGATGTTAGGAAGAATTAAAACTCAATTAAAAATCACAAACTGGATGTAACTAAACATGGAGAAGATCCCCTCATGTTTCCTAACTTCTAAATTAATGTGACTTAACAGTCCAGAGCACATGTCAAATTCATGTCGTGGTTGATTATTTCTAAATTGCTCTTATCTTTGAATACTAAGGAAAATCAAAAGTGCCACAAATTGCAACTTTTAACATGCATCTGGTTAAAAACCAAAAAACAGGTGTATATGCATGAAACATATATTTTATGCATATACAGTTATGGATACAAAACATAGCAAAAATCCCATCAAAATGCCATTTTCAGACCACCCTGTTCACAGCAAAACATACGCCATTTATACGCTGGATTTCACCCGTGATGGCATTCAGTGACCTAAGTGGCATGATTTTCACTGTGAAGAAAGTGTTCTTAAAACACAAAACAAAAAACTATGTCAGATTTTACGGCGTTCTGACTCATAAAACAGTGTTTTTATGCTTGACTTTTTAACAAGACGGATGATAAATGTGACTTGTGGAATTTTTGGCTTTCCGTAGATACTAGTGAATTATGTGGTTAAGAAGTCATACATGAAAAAATGTTTTATCAACAGGATTAAGACGAGGGCCATATTAAAAAAGAGATTAAAATCAAAATTCGGAGAAAAAAAGAATTCTGTGAAAAAAATCAGAATTCTGAGATTAAATTTTGAATTCTGAGGTTTTATTTCCAGTGGACTGAGCCAGGACGCCATAAAACATGCCAAGAATCCCATAAAAAAATATGAGACAGTTGTCTATTAATATTTTAGCAGTGTGTTATTCGGTTTTATCAATACATTCTGGCACAAATAGCCTTTTAAGAACTTTCATGATGTTAATACGACCCAAAATGAGTTTGCCAGCACTGACCCAGAGTCACGTATAGTCCAGAGAATACGGTAAACGCAGTCAGTGATCCTACCTCCTGACGTCGTCGTCCTGACCCCGTCCTCTTTGCGTGCGAACCCACTGCTCCAGTTGCTGCATGGAGCTGGTTCTGCTCAGGTTGCGGTCCGGTTCGCTGATCGGACTCTGCTGGACAGGAACCCCGGTCCCGTTAGCCTTACAGGGCTCTCCTGACCCGTTCACTTGGGGGAGGTGGAGCGTCCTGTCCGTCTCGTTTGGTGTCTGGGGCGAGGTCATGTTGGCCTTAATGGCCGCCGCCTGCTCCGGCTGCAGCTTGATGCTGTTGATCTTGGTGAGGGGTCGCTCGCGCTCGCCGCCGTCCTTCTGGAAGCCGTAGCGCTCGGCGTCGCGGTGCTTTCGCTCGTCCTGCTCGTTGCTGGGCGTCACGGCCGCGCTGCGCTCGCGGTCAACTTGAAGGTTACGTTCGTTGTTTTGGATTTCTGGCTGTGTTAGCGGCGGCTTGTGGTTAACTACTTGACTGATTTCTTTGGGTCCAAACTCTTCCACTTTTAGCTTCTCCAGCCTAAAAAGAGACATGAAGGAAACTGTTAAATGACGAATAGAGAACTCTTCCAGATCTTTTCACCAGAAAGAAGTTTTAGATTAATTAGCTGTGTAACTTTTATAAAAATGTTAAGACTGTCACCATGTTGTGACAGTTTGTTATGAGACAGACAATCTGATAAAAGATCGATCTCCTCCTTGACCTACTATTACCATCTGAATAAATGCACCACTCCAGACCAAAAGCAACCAATCAGAGCCAGAAGGAAGGCCTTAGTGTTGTCTATCAACCTCATGTACTCGTTCCTCAATGCGCTAATGGCGGAGAAACAACTTATCGTTAACAGGAAAACCGTTTAGCAGCAGAAACATACAATTACTTAAAAAAGAAATAAATAGTTCTTACCGTCACTTTTATCGTTACCACAAAATATTGTGATAAAACCTTAAGTCTATAAGGTAGTATCAGTCAGACCTGTATGTCTGACTGATACTAGGTTTGGACGAAACATAAAAAAATGCTTCACAGATACAACTTCAAACTATGACTGAGAAGAGGTCAAAATGTTTCTTCCAGCTGCCAGAAGGAACCAGGCGTTCAAAAGCAGATCAGATATCTCTATTAAAACCTCTCCTCCATCCCATCGTACCTCCCATCTTCCTCCCCTCCAGAAAGTTTTGTGCCTCTTTATGATCTCCAGAGATGCATTCAGAGGTGAAAAGCTTCCCGATTTGCTTAGCCTCCGACACGCCCAAGGTCAGAACATCAAAGTTTCAGCCGTTTCTTTGAGTGGCGCGGCTCAGTGGGTTACCAATAGGAGAGCAGAAGAAAAGACATTCCTTCAGAGTTTCCACTCAGACATTTTTAAATAGTAACACTAGTCACATAATGTCTTCTCCAGCTTCCTGTGACTCAGTTAACTACCCAGAAGACAAGCTGGACCTTAGATGTCTGTATTTATTCTACTGTGGACACACAAGACACACTCTCTCTTTTCTAGGTGGATAAAAAAGCTGCTGTGCAAACATATTTATACCCATTTTGTCACAAATGCAATCTATTCTTATTGTTATTTATTTATGTGATGAATAAACAATACATAGAGCTTTATTGTCAAGCAAAATAGGAATCTGAAAAGTGGGTCAGCATTTGCATTCAGCCCCCTTAAGTCAAGTTAAGTTTATCTGCGTAGCACAAGGCAGTTTAAAGTGCTCTACACTGTAAAAACACAACGCAGTAAACAGAATGAAACAAGCAACAAACATTACATTTTGTCATCAAAATTATTCAGTAAACATCAAATATGTTAATGTCAATATTTACCAGTATCCTAATCGTAATATAATCAAATTTTCTGGTTTTGTTCTCTTCTTAAAAATGCTGCGACAAACACAATCAGGTAAAGTGGAAACAACATAATGTCTGGCAATATTTTCTATTAAGATCAATAAAATTAATAGGGGATCAAAAATCATTACATTCACCGTAGAGTATGACAGAAACAGATAAATAAAATTTTATAAGCTGTTTGTCCACAAACTCATCTGAGTTCAGCTTCTAAGCACCACAAATCTGGATCAAATTTCAAGAAAACTGAAAAACAGTCGAAACACTGAGTTCCTTTAAATGATGGTTACAAACGACTTGTTTAGAGTCACCTTTAATTAATTAATAACTGGAACGTTCATCTACATATTTGCTGGATGATTTTGATATTAGACAAAATGTAACGTTCATTGTTTCATAATTAATGACTACGATGTTTGAATTTAAAGCATTTTGAGCTGACTTGCTGCTGTAATGTGTTATACAAATAAACTAGATTTTTTTCAAATGCGACCCAGGCCATTTGGACATCCGATACGTATCGGATCTTTTCAAATGTGACTTAGTCTCAATGTCATTGATTAGTCACAATAATCAATAAATCAATTAATCACATGATAAATTAAAACAAACTCAATCATTTCCATTGGCATGATTTATCATTCATCTCTATTTTTCTCTCTTTCTACCAAAAACTGGACGATAAAAGTCTTCAGTTTGGTGTTTTGGTCTAAATTAGTTCTTTTTTTTGGAGGATAATTTTGTTTGCAAAGATTTCAAGATTCATTTTATTTGTTGCTTATTTATTTTTTTTGGGATATATAAAATGTCTACCGGTTCCAGTGTTAAATGTTCAATCGAATTTAAAGTTTACTGGTCTTTGAGAATGTGTTCTTGCATTATTATTAAGCCATTACTCTTATATTACTTAACAATGACCTCAATAACTTCTGGACCAATTTATCGTCCAGCAACATTTGTTATTGTGACACAAGCAAGCGAGAAGCAAAACAACAACCATGGCGAAGGGTAATGAGGATTNAACTGTTAATGTGTTGCTCCGGCTGGGTCACAACTTTAAAAACGTAAGATATGCTCCACCGTTAGCATCCATGTTTACTTCCACAAACACTGAGCACTTCTTCTTCTTCTTTTTTACAGCGTTTGGAAAAACACTGAGCACGTTCTCTGTGACGTTATTGTCCCTCTACTGCACACTTTCAGTTCGTTTGTCGTTCACACAGGAAATCACGTACAAGCCGCACTTATTTGGAAGCGTGACGATCACGCAGAAAAATTCTGATTTTACAAAAAAATCGGATTTGGGTCACTTCAGGTTGCAGTGTGAATGTAGCCTAAGTGAGTGAGAGTGATTATCATCATCTTCAAGAAGCACCAGCAGCGCCAAATAACATGCCCACATCATGCATGTGGCTTTGTCCTCTTCACTGTTTTCTTTTAAAAAAATTAAAATACAGCCAAACCCAGCTGAAAAACATGGAAGAATGGCAGCTTCTTAAACAAGCCAAGAGACCAGAAATGTCAAAAGTGGGTGCTGAGCTGCTGCCAAAGACCTTAACAGGATTAAACAGGGGGATTTAAAAGTACTCTCTTCCAGCATTTATGCAAGAAAAGGAGGGGAAAAATCAGGGTGGAGAAGCAAACTAAGAAAAGAGGAATCATTAGGGAATGTTTTTAAAAATCTGCTCAAAGATCTGCTTTCTTTGCTCTGCTACGAACTGCAGCAAAGAGCCCATTAATGAAGCTCTGACAAACCTTTTGGTCGGCTCTGAATGCACATTCGCAGCATCCGTCATGACTTTCATCCACGATTCCATCTCTTTTCCAGTGTCAGTGCAAAAATAGTACGTCCGCATGTTGGGATGTGTTGCCTGAGAAGGATGAAGGACAGGACTATTACCTGGAACAGACAGAAAGAAGCATTTTAGCCTTTATCTGCAGACAATTTGCTTCATAATAACCCAATGATAACTGCCGCCGTTATGCATGTTCTTTTTAAATAAGTGATATATTAAGCAGAGATGGATTGTGAGACACTGCTGACTGCGACCATCTGTGCCATGCAGATAAATCAAATCCTTGAGTCACTAAGGTTTCACGCATACCACCAGATTAGGGCAGTAAATCTGCCTGGTACAATACTGTAGGACTCACCATGCGGTGCATTGTGCAGATAACGTGTTGTTCTTCTGTTCCCTCGCAGCGAACAAACCGAGATATTGTGAGAATCCAAAACAGAGACAAAGAACATTTACTCAGCAACCTCAATATCCTGTTTACCAACATTTCAGAGCAAGAAAAGAACCGTTGTTTCTCTAATTCACCCCAAATAGTCTGTAAAAATGACAGTCGGCGAGGACGAGGAGAACAGGAGAATGTAATCAACAAATCATCTCATTCCTGCATTGAGGAGGTTGTGCCCTGTGTTCTACGGTTTTCCTGTTTTCTTAAACTCTCTCTGTTTTATCCTGAGTGTAAGTTGGAAAAGCAGCACGCTCTGTGGTTACACAGACCTTCAGCAGACTCCTAAACGTCTGTGTTCAGCTGTTTTTGGCCATGGCAACTTGGTTGTCTCCAAGGGTTTGTTAGGAATGCACCGCTACTATATACATCACAAAGTTTTTTAAGAAAAGCATCTTTCTACGAATATCATGGGACAAACCAAAGCTATGCGACACATGTAACATAAAAAACAGATCGGACTTCCTATGTAATCAGCTTAAAATCAGTTTGCAAGCTTCCCTAGATTAAAGATTTATAGTAGGGCTGCAACAAACGATTATACTAGTTATCGATTATTCTGATGATTAATTGATTGATCAGATAAAAAAAATCTACACAGTCTGAAAATTTGGAGCCTTTTAGATTATGCAAATAAATAAAAATTTTTAAAAGGGTTATTGCCTAAAATGCAATAACACAGCAAGAGATTTGGGTATAACATATTTACAAACAGATGTTTTTTTGTTTTTTTTTAAACTGAAATAATGTAAAATAGATATATTTTTGCATTGTTTTGGCCTAATTACGTACCTGAGTGTGATGTTATTTCAGAAAATTGCCTTCATTAGATTCTTTATACTCCATAAATTAGTTGATGATTATTTTAATAATCGATTAGTCACAATAAGTCCAATTAATCATTTCAGCTCTAATTAATATTGCAAAAAAGTCACATAAAATAGTTTAACAATCTCTAAAAATCAAAAGCAGTAAACGTATTACTAGTGGAAAATCTACAATAACTTAAAGTTTCTTTCTTTTCGCAGAAAACCACATAGAACTTCATTTTTTAAATTAAATGTTGCTCTAACTTTGAAGGCAATGGACAAACCTTGAAAGCAAATTTTCTATTAATGTGATCGTCCACAGACAACGGGGATATCTGGAAGCTGGGAAGGAGGATGCTGCCGAGAATCCCCTCCTCTTTTTCATCTGCAGAGAAAAACAAATAAAGAAACAAAATAAAAACAGGTTAGAGGTCATTTTCTTAAAAGCTTGGTGGAAGAGATTCAATATAACTAATGTAGTGACAAACCTGGTGAAAAAAATGCAAAAAGCCTTAAATTAATTACACCTTTTATTGTTGCTTTTGGCAGAGATCACCAAAGTTTTTAAGTTAACCTATTATGCTACCTTGAACATGACGAAACTTATTGTTTTTGTCATGTTTTTTGAACAAAATCATTCTTACATAATGAGATTTTCGTCTGGTCAGTTCTGACTATTTTGAACTGTTTTGGGGCCTCTGTCACTTTAAATCCAAATAAGATGTTGCTGGCAACACCCCCTACCCCCAACTCAAAGTTTACACTTGCAGGTAAAAATGGCTGCAAACAGATGTGCAATTATACAACTGTACATCTTTGAAAAGCAGAAGTAGAGCCTCCTGCACAACCAACAGGAATGCAGCAGTTGGTTTCTGGATGGTAAGTAAACAACAAAACACTTGTCTTTCCCAGCAGCCATTGTACAGTGCGTACAGCAGTGAAACCAGCTGACCAAACGTGTTGGAGTTCCATTTGGGTTGCTAGGTGACAGACGGAGCTCTGCTGGGGTTGCTAGGTAACGGGCTTCAGCGAACCTTTGTGACGTTGCATTCCGAAGGTTTTTGTAACAGCTAATTTTCAGGCACCAAAAAACATTAATTTATTACCAAAAAAAACGTAATTATAAAGTCATTGATTAATTTTTAGAAGTTAATTGAAACTGATCAATTTAGAAAAGTGAGGTATAAAATAACGCAACATTCTGATTACATTTAGGGGTGACAAAAAGCTGTGGGATTGGTCAAATTAAAATCCGTTCTCATAATAAAAGGCTTAATCCTTCCCTCCTATTACATCTGTTCTGAGTTTATGAATTTACCAGATGTGGCAGCAAATTTATCCTTGTCTGCAGGTAAACGGCTTCAGTTGCTTAAAGCTCTAGTTTCCTAAAGTTGTCCTGCAACTAAGTCAGACATTCAGATTTATTACTGAAGCGAGCGTTAGCTGTTCCTCCAACATGATGGTTCAAAGTGTAGCTACACATCAAGTCTCTTTCTCTGCTGCTTTTTCTTATATACAGTATATATATACAAACACACACACACACACACACACACACACACACACACACACACACACACACACACACAACTGCAGAGATGTGTGCAGAACAAAAGCAGCCTTTTGGGATTCCTGGGTGAACAATAATAATCTTAGCAGATAACAGTTGTACAGCTGAGGCAGCAAAGTTAAGAACCTGGCTGCCTACTCACTGCTGATGGATACATTTTCTCAACATTTCCGTCTAGATAAAGCCTCTAAGTCTGCTGCTTTCTGTGGCGATTGAAAGCCTGTGGGCGGAAAGGAGGTGGCAGGAATTATATACTAGAAATAACACAGACTAGACGTAATCTTGAACAACACAAGTGACGAAAACGAAGACGTTCAGAGGAAGCATTCAGAAACACAGCTGAGATCTAAATTAAGGCAAAGACATCTACATCAGAAACATATTTTCTTACTGAAGTAGAAGAAAGGCTACAGTGAGTCAAACAGTGGTGACCAAAACGGGGGGTACAGGGGGCCATGAGCCCCTCTTGAAAAATGCTGCCCCCCACCAGAGAATCATGTTCATGCCATAGAAAGACAGATTGAGTCATCTTCATCCTCTGAAAAATTTGATAATTAAATAATTAATTATGGACTATTTTGTTTTTTGTTTTTTTTAGCTCAGCCCATAAATTGTTTTCTGGCCTGGTCTGTCTATTCCAACAGAAATTTTCTCGAGGTGTCACTGGAGTCAAACTCCAATAAACAATAACAAAAAACAAACATTAAATTTGGTTGTAAATACTACTGAAATCCAAGTTTAACTATTAGAGATGAATCGATCTGATATCAATATCTGTACTGGTCCTGACATAAACAATAATTCAAGATCTATTAAGTCTAATTCTGAATAGATCTAGACTGAATAGCATGTCCTCTGAGCAACGTCATGCTTTATTATTTATTTTACATTATATTTAGGATTCCTAATAGCACTTTCTGAGCCATTTGACAGAAGGTTTGTTGCAGTTTATTTTTTAGATGTTTTGATCAATGTAGCCAACTCATTGTTTTCGTCAGTTTCAATTTCATTGTTTATTTTACATTGGCTAGTTTAATCTTAATTCCACTGACTGAACAAATTAAAGTTGCTTTTACATGTTTGACGAAGCTTGTGAAGCTGCTGGTGATTTTAAGTGTGCTGTACTGATGCAAAGTTATCAAATAAATGTGTAATTTTTTTCTTTTAAAGAAACATTTTAAGAAAATTCAACACTGTTTTTCAGTATCGGATTTTTATCGACTAATACTAACCTCAGATTTTGCACTTCCTCTTCAGACAGAGTCAAAACAGACTGCCACTAACTATTGTTTTCCTAATATATTGTCAAAGTTGATTAATCACCAACTTTTCCTCCAAAAATAGGATTTTTTCAGATAGATGTTTTTATTTAGTGCATCCCACAAAATGTAACCAAAGGTTTGAGGTGGAGAAAGTATGCTCTCCACCACGATGAATATAAATAAAACAGGCCTTTATTTTTTTTGTCTTGACAAAAAAATCCAAAGTATTCAGGATGTCAAATATGGTGAAAATGACGTGGAAAAAAGAAACAATAATGCTCATGAGAGCAATGCAGAATGAAAAGCAAATCTGTTTCCATTGACACCTAACAGACACTGTAACTTATAAATGACTTCTACTTATTAAATGCATTGGTTTGCCTGGTTTATATTTAATTAAGTTAAAAAGCCAGAAACAGCGTCAATCACACGTTGGTCCAAATGTTTTCAGAAATATTCAGGGGAAAACGCAGCACACAGACAACCTGTCTAACCTCATTGTCTGCATTCAGCTCTAAAAAATTAGGTTTGCCTTTACTGTTGGTTCTCAAGTTGCCAATCTCGTCTTTTCAGCTGCTCATCGTGCATGGTGGGTTTTGCTACGGTGTTAAACCCTGACAGAGCTTTAAAACTCTCTGTTTACTATCACCTAACTCGAAGTAGGCTCATAGTTTAGCCTTCGAAAACTTTGGCTCACTTCCCAGATTAGCAGACGCTTCAATTCCCTTTTCTTTGGTGACCAAAGCTCAGAGGAAGCCGACCAACGTCTGGAGGCGAAAACAAGACCTGAATACATGCATAAGGACTACTGCTGACTGCAGCTATTTGAAGAAAAATATATGTAACTATTGAGGATTTATCTATCTTAATTAGATTTGACATCCATTGTTTTTGTGTACTAGCTTCTACTGTTTGTACATGTAAAAAATATAGCTGCTTTTCTGGCTCTGGGAGAAGTAATTTTTAAAGATGACCTATTATGGTCCCTTAAACCTGTTAGCATAGTTCTATAGCTCAAAATATGTTTGATACATTTTTGGACAAAATCAAAAGAGCTATTTTAGAATCTCTGTCACTTCAAACTCAAATATGCTGCTGCTAGCCACAACTTCCAACTCAACGTTTATATTCTCATGTGAATATGGTTGCAAACATATACAACCGTACATATTTGAAAAGCAGAAGTAGAGCCTCCTGCACAACCAACAAGAATGCAACAAGTGGATTCAAAATGGTAAGTCAACAACAGCAGCCATTGTACAGCGCATACAACAGTGAAACCAGCTGACCAAGCGTCCTGGAGATCAGCTTGGGTTGCTAGGTGACGGACGGAACTCTGCTGGGGTTGCTAGGTAACGGGTTGGGAGGGTTATTTAAGCACTTGGGTTGTTTTTAGAAGCACCAGAAACCCAAAGGTAAGTATAAAAACTTGAAAAATGTGAGTTTGGTATCATATGTACCCTTTAGGTCCTTTCAGTTTGTCTTGAAAGCTCATTTACTTAATAAAAAATATCTTAGAAATAAGGAAAAGTTTTGTGAGGTTTTGTAGGTAGGAGCAGCACTTTAGTTGGACTTACCTCTATAGTAGAACAGACACAGGTCAGACAGGACAAACCACCTCTTTTTCCACAACTTCATGCCTGTGCTGTCCTGTAAATAAAACACAGGAAATTTCTGCTGTAATCCCTTCAGCTCAGACAGTAAAACTGACCGTAATCTTTACAGCCATCGTGGATATGCTAAATAGACAGTTAGCATTGATAACAAACTCGGCTGTGTTTAAACTGATCTGCAGGCTGCAAAAGACATCTTGCCGGGTAAGACTGTGCTTTAAGTGCAAACTGGTCCACTTTTCACTTAAAATCTCTTTATTTATGTCCTGTCACAGACTATTTTCTAATTTACTTTTAAAGAAGAGCCAACAAAATACAACAAACTAATCTTTCTCTACCAGTACTGGCTTTTAGAATCAGCTCAAAGAGCTTTTTAGTCTGCCGTGTAAAGAGTATTAGCCGACCCTTTAATGGAAACTTGATCAGGGTCCTTAATCGTAGATTTTATCCTGGAGACTAAAGCAGGAGGAGGGACTACAGCAACTCTGTCATTATGGTCAAATAGCATGTGGGCTGCAGTTTACCTTAAAGGAAAAGTCTCCTCCACAACCCACAGTGTTTTACACATTAAGATCCAGGCGGATTCGAAACGCAGTCGGACATCTTGTGTCTATTTATTCACACACATTGCTAAGTTTAACCGAACTCTTAAGAATTAATTTTACTATGTGTTAAAAGTTCCTTAGGATTCACATCAATCACTGTGGCATGTTGATTTCCCAGTGGATCTGCTGCGGGGCTGCAGCTTTCCCTCGGCCGTGTGGAGTTCAGTGGCTTTCAGGTTTCAATGAGGCAGGAAAATAAAAGTGTAAATCCAGCTTTTACTCAGGGTAGCAGATTTGTGAGTCTTTTGCACGATCTCCATCTCCCTGATTACGGTCTCCAAAGAGAAGCAGCTGCCAGCTGCAGCAAAAAGAAACCGTCTCGTGTGCTGAGAACTGCAATCACAACTAACTGAGGCTTGTTGCAGGGAAGCGTTAGCGTCCAGTTTAGCCCAAAGCTGTTTGAAGCGCCACCTCTCAACCTGAGGCATGCAGCCCAGGTGTGATGTGTTTTAACAATGTCTCTGGACAAAATAACACTCACATTGTCTGAGACACAGAAAAACAAAACAAAAAAATCCTCTCTCTGCACAGTTGCTGCTGTGCAGTTTGGGTGGTAATATATTAGAGGATTAGATTCCATAATTAAGCATTATTTATCTGCTACAGTGTTTTATTTTAACATTATTATGGATGTGAAGTTTGTCAAAATTGGTTTGCTTATACTTCAAATTCATTCTGTTTCGTCAAAAAGTTAAATTTTCTCCAGACATTTATTGGTATTTAAGTTATATGGTGCTGACTGTTGGTGGTCCCCATAGCAACCAGTAACTGACAGCCCCTCCACATTTTTCTGTTCTGTAACTGTGGTATGTATGGAAGAAGAATCAGGCCAATGAAAAAAAAAAAAAAATCTGACTTTTTTCTCAGAATCTCAAAAAATACATCATTTATTCAGAGCATTGAATGTCGCATGTGACCGAATAACTGCAGTGTGTTTCACTGTTCAGAAAGTGGTCTTAAAATGGCGAACAGAAAAACTGTGTGGGATTTTATGGCATCCTGACTCATAGAACAGCACTTTTTGGACAACTTTTTAACCAGATTGTAAAAGTGATCATTTGTGGCACTTTTGGCTTGCCGTAGGATACCAATTAATTATATGGTTATAAAGTCACACACAGAAAACCTGTTTTAGAGGTTTCGGGCCAAAAAAACCAAAAAAACAAAAAAAAACTTTTTTTTAGGATTCTGAAATAAATATCAAAATTCTCAGACTAAAGCCAAAATTTTGTGTTTTTTTCCCAGTGGCACTATTCCTCTTCCATAGGTATGTATTAGGATCAGCTCTGTGTTTTTTTTTTTACAAGTGTTATGTGTCAACATCAAAATTAATTTTACCATGTATTGCATATACTGCTCATTTTAACTGTTCTCATAATTAAGGTTGTGCATTTTAGCTGTTTAATTTTACAACAACTGTTTTGTAAACTGTTCATTGCTCTGTACTGTGTTTAGGTTTATTTATCGTATTTTACTGAACTTATCGGAAGAAGCAGAAGCTGCTGGATTAATCTTAACCACCAACTTCACTTCCTCTCTTGTTAGAAGAAATGCAGTAAATCTGAGTGCTTCTGTTGTTAAGTTAACAAATAATGCCATTTCATTTTCTTATTAAGTTAGATTAAATGCAACATGACGTCCTCACCTGTTTGTAAAGCCAGTTTCTCTTCATTACTGGGGCGGTGGGATTCCGCCTGATGGAGTTGGATCGCTTCCCAAAGTTGTGAATCTTCTTAGACGGTCTTGAGGGCTGGAAATAAACATTTTAACAAGAATTACAATTATTTTTAGTTCAATTCTATATGCCTTTAACTGGTTGCTTGTGAAACTTTTTCACATTTTTCTACGATACAACCACAAACTTCTATATATTTAATTAGGATTTTATACAACTCAAGCAAATTACAGTGTGGAAGAAAATATATAGTGTTTGTTAAATGGAAATCTGAAAACTGTGCTGTGCATTTGTATTCATTCCTCTAAGTTTAGAACCAACATTTCACTGTAATTACAGCCACAAAGCTTTTGGAGAATATTTCTGCTCGCATTGCACAACTACAGACTAAAATTTTTGCTCTTTCTTATCTGCAAATTAGCTTAAGGCGACCTGCAATGCTTCCTTGAACAGGTTAGGATAGGTTTATGGGCCAATCAAAACATATTCATTACATTTTTGTTGCACAAAATCATTCTTAGTAAGAGTTTAGTCTGCTCAGTTCTGTCTATGTTGAGTCCTTCCAGATTGAGCTGTTTTAGGGGTTCTTTCACTTTAAATCCAAAGAAGCTGCAAATGGCTAGCTCTACTGGATATATGAAGGGTCTCAGAGTAAAAGGGGCAGAAAACAAATGTATGCCAACATTTTTTCTATATTGCTTTCCTTCTACTTTGCAATTATTCAGTACTTTGTATTAATTTATAACAAATATTCAAATAAAATACATCAAGTTTGTTGCAATTACTTACAGTTATCAATTAAACTATTTATTATTTGGACGATTAATTGATTAACCAGATTTTAAAAATTGTGGATTTTTCATTTAAGTGTTTTTTTATTACATCACTAGCAATATATTAAAATAAACAAATAATTAAATTTCTTTTTAAAAATAAATATTGTATTGTCTAAAATACAATAACAGCATTCCTTTAGTGTTGATTATTTGTAGCAGAATATTCATCTGAAGCTAATAAATGCATCTAACATGAACATATGAAATGCTCAGCCCTTCCTGTTTTACTGATTAATAACTGGTTAGAAAAAGCGTCTTTTTTTTGCAGGTTGAACCAGGTGAAGCTAAATTTCTGCCACTTTAGTAGTTTTGAGTAAAACAAATTCACAAGCAAAAGGCTTTTTTTTCCATCCTAAATGCAAAATGTATACATTTTTTGTACAGTTTTGTCTTAATTACCTCTCAGAGTGTTTGTTCTTCCAGCAAGTGGCATTTTTTGAGTCTGTATACTGTTGAATTAAAATTATTTCTGACCCCTCCTTGATGTTCCTGACCTCATCAGCATCAAAATTGACCAGGGTGCCTAAACGTTTATGAGGGTGCGAATACTGTTTAATATGTTCATTTTGCTTAGTTTTAACACAGGAAGCTACCCTGAGACTCTTAAAGTCCTGGGATCAACTTTTGCACAAAGTCATAGCAAGCTTACCCCTTAAGGTTGCACATAGTTTCTTAAGCTTAGTGAAGCTCATACATATACTTATATCCAAATAGCATTACGTGTGTGCAAAGAAAAATGGTCTCATAAGCTAATTGTCAGCAGAAACTAACAAGCAGAAGTGTCTGTATATGAAACTGATTTCGCAGAAAAAGGCTCAGCCACCTGCCTCATTCAGGGCTGAAGCAGGATGCTGCTGAGACTTACACATGTAAGTCTCAGTTAAAGGTCAGTTTTTAGCACCTATGAATAGAGAACAAAGACGTCAGCGAGACCATTTGCTGATCATAGGGGAAATATTGACACCCACCCTTGCAGGATATGCAGTGAATAACCTATAGATACATCTCTGAAGCATATGAGGTACATCACACCTTTTAATTTCTTGGAATAAGGAACTTGGTTGTCAGAAAGTTCTCAGAATTGGTTGACATGTTGATGTTTTGCAACCGTTTCCATTCACACCTGCGTATGTGACATGACAAGAGCTGTATAAAAAGAGGGAGCTCACTCCGACATTGTCAAGTGTGTTTCTCCATCTGCAGACGTTCAGTAAAGTATTTGTTCCTTGAAACTTTGACTCTCAGCAGCCTTATTCCGGAGATCAACTGAAAGTTTTCTCCAACAATACTCCAGTTAACGATTAATTGATTACTAAATTAGTTGATGAATATTTCTACAATCGATTAATCACGATTAACTCGATTAATCGTTTCAGGCCTACTTTCCAGATGTAGTCGTTTGCCAGGCATTTTCGTGATTCCCGTGATCACTTACTCTTCCTGCTGGACTGTTGGCGCAGTCGGGGATCGGCGTGTTGTTTGGGGCCTCGCTCATGGTGCTGATCGGCCGTTCCTTCTTCTCATTCGCTGGCACTTTGGAGGCAGTTCTAAACAACAAGACATCAAGACAAATCTTCTGTCAGTAAATACAGTGTGTACTGTTTCCAACTCATTTAGTGGGAGTTGCTCTCAGAAAACAGGAAAACGAGGAGGACGCGGGGTTAACGCTCTGCTCCCCTCTCATTCCTCTGAAGTCAAAGCCCTCTGTATAATGAGATCCCAGCATGGGCTTATAAATCAAACCAATTACTCTCAGTATGTCGGGCAGATAATTTTTCCAGTTCTCTGACAGCTTTAGAGTAAATGGCTTGTGAGGTCTGTCCAACTGACAGACAGGGCTGTGGGTTTATAAAAAGGAAACAATGAATTATAATAACAATATACACAAATAAATAAATACATAAATGAGGTAAATTTCCTTAGGATTTGAGTTCCAACATTTTTATGAGAGGAAATTGATGAGAACGACCAGGAGAAAAACCATTCTGGAGCAGAAAAGCCACAGTGAAGAAGGAAGCATCAAATCTAGAATTGATTTTCAGCACTGGAAAAAGAACAGTGTGTTCTAGCAACGGGTCGCTAACTAGCATCAAGGTATAATAAGATTTAACATTATTGCTGCTTTATCTGCCATAATGCTCCTTCAGGAGAGGCCAAACGTTTTGCTACATGACAGAGTATTAGGGATATACTAAAAAAATAAAAATGAAAAAATTACAGGAGTAAAGTGGAAATATTTTGAGAATAAAGTCATAATAATAAAGTTGTAATAATATGATAATAAAGTTATAATATGAAAATAAAGTCAAGATAATTATAAACTTGTACAAGAATAGAGTTATAAAATTACAGAAGTCATAAAATTACGAGAATAGTCATAAAGATATGAATGAATGAACATAATTTATCTCTTTTTCCATTTCTTGTGCATCAATCCTGCTCCAACCCAAATAAGGAAAAAACAGGTATAAAAAAAGATGGACGTCGAAACGTTAGCCAATGTGTTACAAGTTGAGGCAGACCTGAAAGAAGCAGCTACTTGACATCGCTACATACCTGAGATTTGATCACTGCCTCATAAATCTGAGTATTACAAACACAGCAGACAGTTTTCACTTCATCGCCTATGAAATTGAACAACACATCTGGAAACGTAGAGAAGCCATAGTGTGACTAATGCTCTCTTGAGGTGAAATGCACACATTTTCAATCAGCGCTCTGACTCAGAAAGACGAGAGCGCCCGAAACTCGACTTCTGGGTTCGCTGCAGTGAACGAGTTCTGAATATTCCCTACGCCGCCGTGACAGACGAAGCTCAAAGTGGTCCAGTAATCGATGACGTGTAGACGTGCGATCAAACACTGACACTCGGGGAGGGCTGCAGGGAGTGGACGGCCTGTTGTCCGCAGAGGTCCGGCTCCATTTGATGCTCTATTTGGCACCAAGCCACAACTCAGCTGTGAGCAGCGGATAATTAGTTTGGACCTCATAATCAATCTTCATGCAGTGAGGCTGAAAAGAAGGGAGTGTGTCAAACAGATATGAGCTGGCAAAAGATAACAGGCCAACTGAGATCAATGATTACTGTTAAAATGCTGATATGCAGCCTTAAGGTTGTTTTCTACTGGAGTCTGTATATATTTATATAAATATGTTATGTTGTACTGCTCTTTGTGGTTACAGTGGCAACCAGTAACTCAGTCTGTCGCTTTTTCTGTTGTCGTCTGTAACTGTGGTATGTATGCAAACTACATATATACCAAATTCTGACTTTTCACACAGAATTCTGACTTTTAGTTTTGGAATTCTGAATTTTTTTCCTCAGAATTCAGATTTTTTTTCCTTAGAATTCAGATTTTTTTTCCCCTTAGAATTCAGATTGTTTTTCTTAGAATTCAGATTGTTTTTCTTAGAATTCAGATTTTTTTTTCTTAGAATTCAGATTTCTTACTTCATAAATCTGACTTTTCTCTCATAACAACATACATTGCTTTTTTGTCACATCTAAATATTTCAGATCACAAAACAGATTTCATTACCAGAAAAAAATGAGATTGGGTTCTGGGGGGCTGAGTTGGTAGAACAGGCGCTTTAAATCACTGTTTTCTGGTTTCACGCAGTTATTTCCTGTTACCAGCATAAACCCACAATGCAAATGGCTGCAGTGCAGGAAAGCATTAGCTGTAGCAAAATGCCTCGGGTAACAGTCATCGTTAGTTGTTTACCATGGCTGTAAGTCAACAGCAGAGGTAATGAACCTAAAAGTGAAGCTGAAAACGCCATGCAAAGTTCATTCCTCAATAATAGCTTCTCTCACAAATGAGCAAACAGACATTTGTTATTTTACCTGCAAGAAAGCAGCCTGGTTAAGTTGTCACTCTTTATTTCATATAAATGGAACAAAATGAGTTAATTTTGAAAGAAAACAAACAAAAGAAAACAATATAAATCACTAATTGTAAAATTAATGTCAATGTTTTGAAAGGAGCTTAAGATATAACTCTTGGAAATATGAACGTAAGAGTTTTATCGCGATATGTTATGGTGCTATAGTGACAACAATACAAATTATGATTAAAGAATATTTATTATTTCTTTTTTAGATTACTGTATGGCTGTAACTCCATGTTCATAGCACCACAAACAAAATACTGACCTCATAAGAAACATTCCCATTTGAAACAGGCTTTGTCAGGACACCACTCCACAGTAGCTGCTTTTAATTATATTTATTTTGAATTTACGGATGTTGACTGATGTTCTCGTGTGAAGAAGAAAATAGTAAAAATTAAATTTCCGATAATATTGACCGTTTTCTTTTAAGAGATGTTTTACAATAAATGATAAGATAAACACCTTCTTCTATCTGCATCAAATCAAGATAATGGAACCAACATATAAGTACCAAAGTGTTAGATCTTTGTTTGGTGAAAGTGTGAGTGTTTGTCCAAAAACTGTGTGGCTCGGTTCTGCTGCTGCAGAAGCTGGGCGATCGGAGCCCACTGGGGGGAAACAGTGAACTGACTCGCTGAGAGTGCATTTTAAAATGAACACACAGCACTTTCAAAGAGGTGAGGCTGCTTTTAAGCACCTCTGTGTGATGCAAAACTGGACTTTTATCTTTTTAATGAAGAAAGCAAGGCAGGCGCATTCTGGTTGTGTGTAAGCACACAGATTTCATGGTGTCAGAGCCCATTTAGCTTTGAGACAGGACCTCCACACACTCTAGAATAAATCCTGCTAATTTAACGCAGCTTATGAAAACTGGTTAAACAAAAACAAGGAAACCAAATGTTTTGCTTTTGTTATAAATTGACAATTGAATCTATAAATGGTTACTGCCACCAATAAAACCAACAAAATGCCTCCAACACATTTTTTTATGTTAAAGTGTAATGCAAATAAAATGGAATAGAGAATAAATCCTGGAAATACAAATGTTTCCCCTTTTTCTATTTTCCTTCTATGCTTATCCTGACCTGGAAATACGTCAGTCAAAACTTTTCCAGGTTGAGTAGAAACCCCATAAAAATGACAGTAATGTGTCATATAATCTCCTTTCAGAGTGATTCAAGTGCTATGGTGGCCCAGAAAGGTCAACAAAATGCAAACGCCACAAAGCAACAGCAAAATTACAAAACAACAAAAAAGCCACAAGTGAAGTTAAAATCAAAGCTGTGTCAGCAACTATATCATAAAATCTTGTTAGCATAAAATGAAATTATGCTAAAGTAGAACTTGTACAAAAGCGGATTCGTGCTGTTTTAGCATGATAGCTATTTTAGCACAATGCTAAAACGGAACTTATGCTAAAACATGAGTTATGCTAACAGGTTTACCATAAATTATGTTTTAGCACAAAATGGAATTTATGACAAAACAGAATTCAGAAAAAAATTAATTTATGCTAAAATGGAAGTTTTGCTAGCAAGTTTAATACAACTTCCATTTTAGCATCACAACCATTTTACTATAACTTCCTTTGTGGTTTTTGAAGCTGTGTTGTTGCGCTATGTTGTTGCATTGTGTGTGTGTGTTTTCTTTTTTTTTTTTTTTTTTTTTTTTTATTTTTTTCTTTTTTTTTTTTGTTTATCTTTGGTTTTTCTGCTGTTT